>NC_142647.1:48194318-48497348 GCF_053813885.1 Theobroma cacao
CGTCGTCGAAGGTGACGTGGACGAGGTCGTTAAGCGTGGCGTCAAGCAGCGTCGACACGCGTCGTTCCGAGTTCGACTCCGAGTCGACTAGGGACTTCACCTCGGACTACTCGGCGGGGAGTTTCTGCGAGTTCCTGATTCAGCGTCGAGCTAACGATCTGCGGTTGTTCTCATTCGCGGAGCTGAAGTCAGCTACCCGCGGGTTCAGTAGAGCTCTTTTGATTGGCGAAGGAGGGTTTGGGTGCGTTTACAGAGGTGTCGTTAAGGTTCCTGATGAAGCTAACGACGGTCGTGATTTGAAGTTGGATGTCGCCATCAAACAGCTCAATCGTCACGGTTTCCAGGCATAGTCCCTTTTCCCCTTTTTGCCCCTCCTTGTTTTTGTATTTTACTTTTTTTTTACCTATCTGTTTGAATTTTTCTATGGATTAGCTTAATCTTGTTTTAAACTATACTGTAGTAGTACAAATTAAGGAATGTCCAATCATTAAAATTTTGTCACGTTAGAACTTCTGTTATTAATCTATGCATATTGACATATCTTGATTTAAATTCTTTTTCCTTTTAATGTTGAATGGATTAGACATGTCTCTAGTTTTGATTATCAGCTTATGGGATTTGGATGATTTTGCTTTCTAGTATTCAGGGGCATAAGGAATGGATCAATGAAGTGAACTTTTTGGGTGTCGTTAAGCACCCGAATCTTGTAAGGTTGGTCGGATATTGCGCTGAGGATGATGAGAGAGGGATTCAAAGACTTCTGGTCTACGAGCTTATGCGAAACAAAAGCTTGGAGGATCATCTGTTGGCTCGAATGCCATTGTCATTTCCATTGCCTTGGGTGACAAGATTGAAAATTGCTCAAGATGCTGCCCGTGGATTGGCTTACCTGCATGAAGAAATGGATTTTCAGGTATACTGTTTTAAAGTCTAAAAGATCAATCATTTTTCATGCACATATTATTTGTATTAGTTTTGGTGATACCTGTTTTTACCCAAAATTTTGCTTTACTATTCCCATCGATTGCATCAGTCTCTATTTGTTTTTTACTGTAAACTATGTGAACTGTGTGCTTGTCTTCGTGATTTTCATGTGCTTTGTGATTCATGCAGCTAATATTTCGAGATTTTAAAACATCAAATATTCTACTAGATGAGGACTTTAATGCGAAGCTCTCAGACTTTGGGCTGGCAAGGCAAGGACCTGCTGAAGGACTAGGCCATGTTTCAACAACAGTAAGTTAATCACCTTTGTTTAAGCTAACATAAATCATAATGCTCTTTTGAGTGTCATGATATAGATTTAATGGCTTATGCCTTGGAAATTTGATATGTCTTTTAAGTTGGATACATGGATTCTAACCATTGCTAACAGACTATTATTTTTTTCCATTCACCGTTTTAAAAATGTTTACAAGGTTGTGGGCACAATAGGTTATGCTGCCCCTGAGTACGTACAAACTGGCAGGCTAACTGCTAAGAGTGATGTTTGGAGCTTTGGGGTGGTTCTATACGAGCTCGTCACTGGAAGGCGAGCGCTAGAGAGAAATCTTCCTCGAAGTGAGCAGAAGCTCCTTGAATGGGTGAGACCTTATGTGTCAGATTCAAAGAAATTCCACCTTATTGTAGATCCTCGTCTTGAAGGACATTATTGCATCAAATCAGTTCAGAAACTAGCATCCCTAGCAAACAAATGTTTAATGAAAAACCCAAAATCCCGCCCTAAAATGAGCGAGGTGGTTGAGATGCTAGGCAACATTATAAGTGAGACTTCATCTCAGGATGAAGGTGTCTCTCAATCAGTCAGTGAAAATGAAGATGTCAAGGAAGAAAGTGAAGTAGAGACTGAGGCCGAGTCTACCAAGCAAGGGCACAATTACCTGAAGAAGGTTTTTGATATCAGAGAAGTAATTAGCTTAAGAAACAGATCAGTTGGAAAGTTAGATTGGAGAAATTGGACACCTGGGCTGGTGAGGACTTGGTGATGAGCTTTCAGCTCGTGACACCCTCTTGCACTGGTCAATGAATGCATTTCCTTAATCAAATACATAGCATGAATATAGTCATACAATTTATTTCTTGAAAATTTGGAGGATATTTCCTGTTCTCTCCATTTCATTTTTGTTCAAAAGTAGTTGTAAATATAGTTTGCAAGGAAAGCTGCATCTGTGGTTGATGCAAGCTATTCTTTTCATAAGTTCATTATGTTCTTTCTTTAACCCGTAATATGTATGTTTTTTTCCTACGGCCTATTGATGTCCATCTATTGTAATTGGTTGCCCACTCCATTGTAGTTTCCTCTTTAAGGAGTCTTGAGGTTGATTTACTTGGATGGGAATGCCCAGCCTTATGCATCATTGGCTACCTGCATTTACCCTTAGATAAAGGAAAGAGGAGGGGAAAAGTGGGTTGTTTCTTTGTGGGGAGAAGTATTCAAACTTTGCCTTTTTGACATCAGAGAGGGTTTTGAAATGGTCCACGAAGATATTCTTGTAAATCTGGTTAAAGTTACTTTAGTTTATACAAGCGACAGATCATGGTTTGACAGATGAAAATCTGTCATGGGACAGCTAGGTGTCTTAGAAGCTGAAGTTGTACATGAATTTTCAGCTACATTTGCTTGAATTTGATAAGTCTATGAAGTCCAACAAATTACCTGGAGGGACCAAGTCCAACTTACAAGCCGATTGGAATGCCAGTCCTGTCTGTTGCGTCACACTTTCCAACCACTCCATTCTTGACTGGGTATCAGAAACTTGGAGAAAAGATGGTTACCCCTTTTCGTATCAGATAGAACAGATAGATCAAGAAACAATTGATTAATTCAGGACTTTTGATTTGAATATTACAGATAGACAAACACCTGGAGACTGAAAGCAGATTCTTTCCTAATTGTATCTGCTTCATACTACACTATCTTGTGTTGGCCTTATCTGCTTTGATGCTGGGTGCAGTAGGTGGGATACTTGGGAGTAAGCCATCAACTTAGTGGAGCTGACAAATATGGTGGACTTTATATTGAAAGGAAATGAATCCCAAAAGAGTCTAAACTTTAAAGCCTAAAGCTCAAAAGCCTCATGGACTGGTAAGAATCATACCAGTCAACAAATTAATCACCCATGTTTTTATGTACTGCTTTTGAGACTTGGAGTAACATATCTCAACTCCTTTATCACCAAAAGAATCAGAGACCAACAGGATCTAGTAACTACCTATTCAAATTCCATCTCTTTTATCATTCCCAAAAGCCACAATCAACACAGCAATTTACCAGTGCCCGTAAAGGAAGATTTGACGGATGCATCAGGAAAAAAAATAAAATAATATGATTATAAACTTCATCAAACCTGGCTGGAAGCAAAGACCTACTTGTGGCCATACAAAACCAGTTACACCCTTTTTTCCAATTTGTCTCTCAGGTGTTAACAAACACTATAGTGATCTCAAAAGAAATTCAGCATTGCATACATTCCCCTTGTTATGGTTTGAACTTGCAATTGTGTCAAGAGAAGATTGATTTTTAGTACATCAGCTAAAACAAGAACTGTACAGTCACAGAGCATAAAAAGTATATATGCCTGAGTTCTTGATATTGTTACCAAACTACCTGAACATACTTCCAAGGACAGCTAATTTTGTTGTGTGCCTTGATTTCATTCTCAGTCATAAAGAGGGGAAGCAGATGGCCTAGGGTACGCCACGGTACTCTTTCCACCAATAGCATCACCTGCACTTCGCCTACGTACCCGGGGTGTGCTGCTGATATCGATCTGATTACTTCCAGATTCATTGGAATTTTGGAGCTGCTCCAATGCTGTTACAACCTCATTCATTCTTGGTCTGAACTTGGCATCAATGGACAGGCATCGCAAAGCAAGGGTAGCAGCCTTATGGGCTCCTTCCATTGAATACTGGCCTTCAAGGCGGTTATCTAGGACACGGAATAGTTTACGTTTGTTGGCCAGGTAAGGTTTGGCCCATTCCACCAGATTATGTTCTCCAGATGGTCGATTCTTATCAACTGCTCTGCGGCCAGATAACATCTCTAGCAGCACAACTCCAAAACTATAGACATCACTCCTGGCAGTCAGATGACCTACAGTTGGAGAAAAAGTGAACTGGTCACAAGATTGGAAAATTACACCCACCAGGCACCCAGATATATAAGAAATGAGTAATGAAAAAGAACAGAAGCACCACAAAAAGTCCTGATTCCGATAGTCTACCAAATTGACAAAAAGTCAGTCAGGCAAACCAAATTGCACACTTCACGATTATGTTAATAAGTACCTGTGGCTAGATACTCTGGCGCCGCATATCCATAGGTCCCCATAACCCTGGTAGAAACATGGCTCTTATCACCTGTAGGCCCATCTTTGGCCAACCCAAAATCAGAAAGCTTTGCATTGTAGTTCTGCAATTACATCAAAACAAGATGGTTTTCAGAGGAGTCGATGAATAACAGTTGTTCAGAATTTATCAATGAAACCATATTAGTAAAGTGCCAAAAATATCAGCTTAATAAATAAGTCACATACTGAATCAAGCAAGATGTTGGAAGTCTTGAAGTCACGATATATCACTTTCGTTTCAGCACTGTGAAGAAAGGCAAGCCCCTTTGCAGCGCCAAGAGCAACCTTCAAGCGAAGGCTCCAGGAAAGAGGCTGGAAATAAGAACCTCCTGGTGCAGATAATTTAAATGTCATAGTTAAAAAAAAAAAAAGGTATTTAAACACAATTGGTTCAATGGCACCAAGAGATAGGCAGAAAGAACTTACTCCTGAACAAATGATTCTCCAAGCTGCCACGAGGCATGAATTCATACACCAACAGACGATGTTCATCCTCCAAGCAATATCCAATCAATTTCACAAGATGAGGATGATAAAGCTGTCCCAGATAATTCACCTCTGCCTATAAGATGGGAAAAAGAACATGGGTGAATCTGTGCACTTTGGTCCTGAAACATCATTTTAAAAGTTTTAACCATAAGAAATGCCAATATGATGAAAACACATCAATAAGCTTCCCAGATAAACATATTATGCAAACAAGTCAAACCCTAGAATAGTCTGAGCAAATTTGAAAACATTGGCTATCTGCATGACTCTATCTTAAGCTTAAAATTCCCTCCACCAAATAAATGTGATGAACAAATGCAAAACCAATTGGATGTTCCGCATGTAAGAAGAATGATCGGATGCTCCAAATGTTTGAAGAATACTGAGTTAACATGGACTCACCAACCACTCCTTGTGACCTTGGAACCCGTCTTGGTTAAGCCTTTTCACTGCAATAACTATGCCAGTTCCAGGCTTGGCAGCAGTAAGTGAATTTTCATCAATCCACCCCTTAAACACTGAGCCAAAACCGCCTTCCCCTAGCACACTATCTGGACGAAAATTCCTGGTGGCCATTTTCAGATCGGCAAAACTGAAACTTTTCAAATTGGGAGACAGCAAGATCTCACCCTCACTCCGAGGTGTCAGAGGCACAGAAACTGATGAGACTTTGCTGCTTGTACTGCTCATATCTTTCCCATCACCACTAACATACTTTGAACTCAGCCCTGCATGCATGAAGATGAAATGCATGCATTGATTAATTTTCATACTCCGTTTTACAAATAGAGTCCCCAACATGCTGCCAAACTCAACCTTCTAATATTTCAATTCAAACTAAGACCAAAATTATGTAACCAGGAAAGATTTTCACTATTTTCCTATGTTCACAAATAACAAATTTCAGTTAGCCCTTTCAAAACTAGAGAATATAGCTCCAAAGCGCATTAACTATATCATAACATCAATCCACAATGGTCAGACTCACAGGATCCCAAAGCACGCCAGACAAAGACATAATATCTGTTTGGTTGTGAAGAAGACTAACAGAGGAGCAAGCATGAGATGGAATGATGTGAAAATTTAGACGATTCATTGTTCAGTTCCAAATGCTAAAATAAATCAAAGCCAACATGCCCAATGATTAGGAAAGAAAATATGAGCTAATTAATTTGCTTATTGTGGAAATAGTGCCAAACAGAAGGGGAATGCGTTCAGCTTTCATTCTCATTCTATGCAACTAATTCACGACAAAGAATTCCAAAAGAAAGTACGGAAACATTGATACGTTGATCTCACTCAAATTTATCGGATATTTGTCAAGCCACTAATGAAGATACCGTTCTCAACAAACTATACCTAATAAGAAAAATGAATACAAGAAGACTGTCCAACAAAATTAACTAATTCCACCCAAAATTTCTAAATTGCAGCTTCCAAGTCCAAACCAGTAACCACCCCACAGAAAATCCTAGAAAGGAACCCCAAAAGAAGAAACAACCATAAATGAAAGGAAATCACCAAGCATTTAATTAAAGCAATCTTAAAGTCCAAAGCAAACTAAAAACAAAATCAACCAAAGATGAGTATGCGGCTCGTAAAAGGAAATAAAGAAGCTGTTTCAGACAAATTCAACTACCTGTGCTACTGGGGCTCTCAGCTTTAATTCTGGCACTCAAGCATATCCCCATCAATTCAAATCCTGGAAATCAGACCAACGTCTTCAACACTTCTGTAGATCACCAAACACATACAAGAATGAAGCTTTTGCTTATAAGAAACCTGAACTGAACAATGAAACGAAGCAGATCTACGTTTCAAAAATCAAGCCTTTTTCTTTTTTATCAAAAAACAAAGGCACAAAGCTTCCTAAAACGATCACTTTTTATTACAACCTCAAATTGTCCTAATTTAAACCCAAAAAAAAATAATAAAAAAAAAGAATGCAATTTAAAGAAGTGAAAGAAGATAAAAGAAAACTAGAAAAGGATACCCAATAAACTAAAACAACTCAAAAAGGAAAAAATAAAAATAAAAAGCCCACCTTTTTCTCTGTAAACCAACCTAACAAAGAATCAAAGTAAACCAAGCAAAAGGAAGTAAAGGATTCGAGAGAGAAGACAGAGAGTTGACCAGTTTGTAGCTAAAGCTTTCTTTTTTTTGGTTAGCAGTAGTGGCAAGTAGTCAGTGATTAGTGATGGTTCATGGTTGGAAGGGTGAGCGAGTTTTAGAGGAAGGTGGGAAGAATTGCATTAATGGCGGGCTGGTCCCGCCATTCAAGCCCAGCCTTTTATACTTGTCTCTCTCAGTACTCGTGCAGCTCAAGTCAGAGAAGATAAGCCTTGCACAGCATTGCCATCTTTTGTCAGCCGTTGGTTTCTTTTATGATGTTGGCTTAGCTTCTCTCCTACAGCTTTCTCAGCTGGCTTCTTCTATCCTTGTTTTACCTTTCATTGTAGGATAGTGTCAAGTACATAATAAATAAACTATTGAAAATATGATTCCTTTTTTCTGAAGAAAAAAGAAAAGTCTTTTTTTAATGGATAAAAGATTAACAATAGTACTTGAAGGACAAAATGCCCTACATTCGGCTTTAAATCTTTAGGCAGCCCTTCAGCCCCTGATCCTGACGGATGGAGCAAGTTGTTTTTCCATGCCCCCACACCCACCATGGCGGAAGGTACTCTTTCTTATTCCATGGCAAAAGGATGATTCCTGGAAAGCTCCCATGCCAACCTTTATTCTAATTAGTCTTCTCCCATCATTTCTTTGCTTTATTTAACTATTACAATGATGATACTTCAGGCAGTGATTTAACAGCTTCACTTTCCTGGAAAGTTACGAGAGCTTTGGACACTTTGAAATGTGACAAAACTGAAAGATTTTGTTTTTGCCCCATTGTTTCAATATTTCATAAGTTGGAAAACAGCCAACAATGTTGAGACAAACTTAAGATCATTGGTTTTGTGAATCTTGCAGATAGTGGTACTAGAATAAACAAGTCAGTGATGAAATACTCTTGAAAGGACGTTTCTGGTTGGATTCCAAACCTTATACTAATTATGGGATACATTGTTGTTCTTTCCTTAAAATCCAAATCATTTCAAAATTGTCCTCTCTTTCCTTGGATTGGTTTTAATTATATGAGTACACTTTCTTTATCTTTGATGAAGATTAATTGGATTCTATACTCTTAAACAAATTCACTAAGAAAAATTTATCGTAAAAAAAAAAAGGAAAAAGTTTTGATAGGTCAAAAGTTAGTATTATTCTGGTGTCAAAATCCATCCATATCTTTGGTACTTAGGGAAAGTTCTATTTCAATTTTTGCTGGACCTTCTGTATTTATTTTCAGAAGAGTTAAATTGTTAATTTTATTTATTAAAATTATCAAAATGCTCCCAATGCATGTCTAACATTGAATTTCTAGTTCATTTAGTTGAACAAGTAATTTTCTTTGAAAATTTCATACTATGAGGGGTTTTTTCTATTTTTCTTTTCTTTTTTTTTTTGGTTCAAAGAAATAATATGAGGCCGATATTAATTTTTAATTGTGTCTCTCTTTTACTTGATTTTGTTAATCTTGGAAACCAAACACACCCGTGACACGTACCTAACCAACGCTTTTGCCCAATTTGCTCATCTGACGTATAATATTCTGCATTGCTTGCGTTTACACCGGCTCAAAGCAAATCGCAACCGTCTGCTTTACAGACTTTTTCGTCACCGAAATCATTTGATCCCTTTTTGGTACGGACCCAACAAACCTTAGCTGTGATTAATCGGACTATTTTTGACCTTTCGATCCTATGTGGGACCCTTTCAAGCCATGCTCGGCATGTGCTGGCCCACCCAAGGTTATCTAGGCTCGGCTTCGAAGGGGCTTTACCTGCCTAGTCGCTAGCCGAGTTGGTTGGGGAATCGTGCCGTCATGGCTTTTTTCCGTGGACGGCTTCGAAGAAAGTTGGGTGTTGGAATTAATTAAAGCTAACATATTTGGGACTTTATTTATTTATTTATATTTGTTAGAATTGACTTCCAGAGAGGATCTAGATGGAATTTGATTGATTTGAGTTCATTACATCTTAATCTTACTAACTTAAGTAACTCGAAATTTTAAAAATACTTAAAGAGTTAAAATTTTAATGCTTATTCTAAAATAAGTAATATTGAATTGAAGTGTTAAATGTGTAATATAATTTTTATGAGAATCTTAACCAACTACACAAAAAATCAATTTAAAGTTTTATCTTAAAAAAAACCCATTATTAAGGGTATGTTTTAGATTATGAATTTATATTTAATATGCTGTCAATGTATAGGATTTATACATTATCATTAATTACGGAACATTACTTTATAAATATGTAATAGTAAATATTTAAATAAATATTTTATTTTTAAAAATTATCAATTTTTAAATTTATTTATTAAAGAATGATATTATTTGATTAAATGATAATATATAAATACTCAACCATAACGATATATGTATACAAAATTTATGTGTATTTAGTTCCGAGTTTAACTAATTCACTTCTTATTACTTCATCAAAATTGTAATTATTCCCTAAATTATAGGAGAACAAGATATTAAGAAATGACTCATCTGGAACATCCATGCATGGGAATGACAAAATACTTGATGGGATTAAGTGTAAATTAAGTTTTGTTGTGACATGAAATAATTTGGGAAGCGAAGGCAATAGTCAAATAGGTGACAGTTTTGTCGGCTATCAAACGGGGACTGACGCCATTAAATTCTGGTGTTCCGTACGTCTAGACGACGCATTGGTGACGATGAAACAGTCGCCTTTTTGTTTTATATTTTTCGGACAAAGTTTAATAATCATATCCTTTGAAATAAAAAAAAAAAGAACGCGGAATGCCTTTTGGGCATCGACTAAGGCACTAAAGAAAATAAAAAGTAAATCAACTAATTACTAATCTTGACATTACTTGCCTTGCTGTCTTGCTTTTTTAAGTAAGTTTTGTGTACTTTTCCATGGATAATGCTTTTCAAATCAGAGGTTTCATGGGCATGGGACAGTAAATGTAAAATCCATTTATGAGTTTTATGTTTACTCTAGTTTTAGATGATGTCATGTAAATTGCAATTTGTTAAAGAAATAACACTTTAATTAACGAGCTGACATTATATTTTCTCTTACGTGTTATGGTAATAAGTTTATGTTTTTAATTCAAAAAATATACTTATTAAGCGAAAGAGAATTCTTACTTATAAGTTTAAAATTTACTTTATTTTTAATATAAAATTTGTGATACTTTACTTTACTTAATTATACGACACTTGGTTATGTTGATTATTTCAACTTTAAAAGACTTTAGTCTAGACTTTTTTAAACCCTTATATTTTTCAAAATTTCATATAAGTGATAAGTTGAGAAAACTTTTAATATCGTTTATTATGAATTTATATTTTTAATTTTTAAAATATGTTTATTAAGTGAGAAAAAAAGGTATACAGTTTTGAATTTTTTATTTTGAGTAAGAAAAATGAATATTTATAGATAAAGAAAAATCACTTGCGCAGCGGGAATGCGAGGGCTCGTTCTACTTTTATATCAAAATCAGAAGAATTTGTACATGTGCAGCGATTGACAATGGGCACTAATTGTAGGCTTGCATCAAGAGGATCTTTAATTGACTGCACGGAGTGGAAGGATTTGACTGTTTTTCCTTTAAATTGGTCAAAAGATGACAGCCTTAAGTCAACCAAATGAGGCACCAAGTACACTATTGGAAGGGTGATATCAATTATTTCTTTGATTTCATTTGTTTACTAAAGTTTCACCATTTCATGGTTTCTGAAGTCAAAGGGATGCCCCCAGAAAAAAGCATGAAATGACTAATGAGAGCACCACCGGGAAGTTTCAAGATAAAGTCAGACAAAGAATAGAAAAGAGGCATTGGTACTATCAAAAGAGAAAGAAATCCACTTTACACTTGAAAGCCAACAGAATGGGTCAAGGCTGATACATAGGTCTCCTACATGGTTCGTCCTGTCAACCAAATGTGCTAGTGGAAAACTTAAAATCCAGGTACGATGAGAAGAGCCCAAGTAAAATGGGGAATCTGCTGGCAAAAGCCATGGCTAGGATTTTACCTTGAATCCCTGTTTGGTTTTATAGAGGGAGGCACATACTGTGTTGGTTTCAATTTTGGAAGTATTTTGAGCTTTAACTCAGTTAGGATAGCCCACTTCCATGTTGGGTTTTTAAGCCCATTCCAAAATTGGGCAAATACAAGATCAGAATGCTACCAATATAAGTCACATCACTAGTTTATTCTCATTTCTAAACTGGGTTTTATGATAAAAACATGAACCAGTAGACCGAATCCCATGACAACCAGGTAGAGCCCAAATGTAAAATTTGGAAGTCCAAAATGAGGATCTATGCCTCAAGCCCACAATAACAAAGTTAAATTTGGCTTACACTCGGAAAATTCTGACGTCAGGTTCTAAGGAAAGACCACAATTACAAAATTAAGTTACCCAGAAGGCTGTTTCTGTTTAAGCTTTTGATTCCTGGGTGTGAACTTCAGTTCTTTTTCACGGTGGCAGCCTTGATGATATCAATGAACTCGGGCTGATGGAGGAAAAGTTAAAAAAGTGGAAGTTAAGCATAGTGGTAGAAGCCAAGCTAAAGACAAACAATCAAATAAATCAATCAACGGTGGGATTAAAAAAGGAGCAAATCACTAACCTTTAGAGAAGCTCCACCAACCAAAAAGCCATCCACATCTGGTTGTGCAGCCAATTCCTTGCAGTTTGCTCCATTTACAGAACCTAAATTTTATTTGCAATGGATACACAATCAGATTCAATAGGGTTTAGGGGCTTGGTTTAGCAAAACTTTAACCCAAGAATCGAAACTAAAAGTTTATGGAGAGGTCAAGCAAAGTTGTAGATTAACATTTTGGAATGGCATTCCAAAATAGAAGAATGCAATATGAATAGTTGAATATCATGTAGTTCAGTTAGGATGGATGCATCTAGACTTTTGGAGCAGCCACTAACAACCACAGGTTTACCACATTTACATGCTAACAAAGATTATGCTAAATTTTCTTAAAAGCATTTGGATAAGATCTGTAGTAAAGGTGATCAGGAAAGATACCTCCATATATGATTCTAGTTGATGCAGCAACTCCAGCACCAACATTGTCACGAAGCCATTTCCTCAATTCACAATGAACCTGGAACATACAATCACACATTTGTTTAAGTAAAACAAAATAGGATACGATTCTCTAGGCACAAGTTAAAAAGCTGCAGCTTAGACACAATTACACTAGCTTAGATGCATGATTTTGAAATATGCATAAAACCCAAACTTACTTCCTGAGCCTGAGCAGGGGTTGCAACCTTCCCTGTACCAATGGCCCAAACAGGTTCATAAGCCAAAACAACATTCTCCCAATTTGTTACTTTATCTGCAAAAGAGCAATAACAGTTGAAAAAGACATATCAAAGAAGAAAATGCAAAACTCTAACCCAACATGGTCATGGTTAAAATAAATTTCTCTAGAGACCACAACTAAACAATCATAAACTTTAACCAGTGTAACTATCAAGTACCAGCAATTGCTTTGGTTTGTGCAGCAACAACAGCCATGGTAGAGCCTGATTCTCGCTGTTCGAGAGTCTCTCCAATGCATGCAATCACTTCCAAGCCTTGAGAAAGTGCATATGCTACTTTGTCTCCAACAAACTGCATATACAAGTATTCCAAACACACAAAAGGACATTAAGTGATAGTAATAATAATAAGAACTATTTGAGTCATTCAGAAAAAAACAAAAGCAAGCCCTAAAATTTGTTAAGTAGATAATGAGATAACAGGAACCTAATCGTACTATTTACCTCATTGGACTCATTCAAGAGAGCCCTTCTCTCGGAGTGACCAATGATAACCCATGGAATGTTCAGATTAACAAGCATCTCAGCACTGTTTAAAAAGGAAAACAGAAAGTTAACCCCCAATACGCAGACAATATCAGATTCTAGAATGCCTGATCCTAACATAAAAGATCTACACCAAAATGTGAAAATAAAGCAGATGATAACAAGATAAAACGCTTACCTAACTTCTCCAGTAAAAGCACCACCTTTGCGAACCCAACAGTTCTGAGCAGCAACATGGAAATCGGAACGCAACAGGCTTTTCACAAGGTTAAGAAACACAAATGGAGGGCTCACAACAACCTCTGCCACAACATAAGTTTGAACTTGGTAAATCTTCAAAGTGAACTGGTTAAGAATTCTTTAAAATTTGAGCAGTTACTAAACGAAGCAAAAATTATGGAAAATTTTTTACCCTGCAAAACAAACTTACCCACAACATCCTCAGAAGGAACTTCAGCTTCATTCAATGTGGTAACAATCTTCTTAACCTCCTCAGTTGTCCCATTCTGCAACAAAAAATAAATAAAAATCAAACCTCAAAATCATTATTTTTTAAAGTAAATAATTATTTATTTATTAACATGCATGATCAAAATAAATTTACTAAAATCATGTATTATATCAGCTAGAATTAAACCCATCAGATCTCAAAACTTAGAGCAATTTAAATAACCGATCAGCTAAATTTGTGTACAAAAATAAACTGAGATCTAACAACGTTTTCAAGATCGAATCAATCTCTAGAAAATCACCGCATGTAGACCAGAGCATGAGATCATGAACATAGATCGATTGATTTTGACCAGAAAAAAAAAAGAAATTTAATTTTAGAAAGAAAAGGAGAAAATCCAAGAGAGATGAAGAGAGGAAGCAAACATACGCATTTCCAGTTGCCGCCGACGAAGAACTTGCGAGCCATGGAATCTTGTGTTTGGTTTCCCTTTTTGGCGATGAAAACGAGATGAAGCAGAAAAATGAGAAAAGCAAAGCTAATAAGAGCACACTGAGATGAGACTGGACTGACTAACGGTGGGCTGTCGCCCACGTTTTTTATACTGCGAATATGTGGGTGGAGGGCTAGTTATTCTGTAATTACTATAATGCCCTTTTCACTTCCAAACATTTTCTGAACAATGATTTTCCAACTTGGTATTGTTGGTTATGTCGTCCTCCTCCTTTATTCTCGTCGCCATTGTCGTCCCTGTTGGTTTTTTCCCATTTTAATGAGCATAAAAGAGATTGAATTTACTCAAAGAGTATTAACCACCTTTTTAATGAAATTGAAAGTTCAATCTACATAGCCTTGTAAGTTGTATCTACAATATGCAAAGTAAAGGACTAGATGATCAAACATCAATCTGGAGGATCTTTTTGACAAAAATGAAGGGAAATGAACAGTTTATACGCAAAGTGATCAAGCTTACACAGAAATGAAGTAACTACCCCACACTGCTTGGATATCTCAGATCTCCTCCTTCAAAATTGGTAGCTTTTGGATAGCATTTAGGTGATAGGACAAACCTCATTTCACTTATGGTCTCTTCTATTTCCTTCATAGTACAAGTCTCTGATATCCTCCTTCACACAACGAAAGCTTTGGGCTATCAATTAAAGCCACCAGACATCCATGTTTTACTGAATGTCTCCTCACTTTCGATTTCCTTCCAAATAGCATCACGTTCAGAAGATGGTGCTTGGAATCTTCAACTACGTAAGGTGTTTGGGTTTAGAGATTAGTTTATATATAGAGACAGTAGGTTTCAAACCCGACTCAACAATCTCTTTCAATAAAGCCTCAGCCTCTTGCCACTTCCCATCCTTGTAAAGAAGTCCAATAGTAGAGCTGTAGCTAGCAACATTAGGAACCAGCCCCTTCTCACACATTTCTTGAAGCAGCCTCAGGGCTCTATAGGAGCTACCTTCTTTGCAATACCCGTGAATCATTGTGTTGTATATCACATCATTTGGCTTCAACTGCATTTCGTCCATTGATTTAATTAGTTTCCAGGCTTCCTTCATATTGCCCTTTGTGCACAACCCATGAATCAAGACACCAAAGGTATAAACATCTGGGACCAGACCAGCCTTCTGCATAAACAAATATAACTCAACTGCTCTCTCTGTGTTTTCTGATCTAATGAATGCATGAATTACGATTGTATGTGTTACTTTAGAAGGCCTTATGCCTCTCTCCTCCATTTCCTTTACCAAACCAGCAACTGCTGCCGAGTCTCTTGCTCTAGAAAAACCAGAAATGAGAATGTTATAAGTCACCAAAGATGGAGATTGACCCTTCGTCTTCAATTGATTAAATAAATACATAGCCTTCTCCAACTTTCCAACATTGCAAAAACCATCTATTAGCGAGTTATATGTAATCAAATTTGGACTTATACCAGCCCTCGTCATTTGATCCACCAACTTCTCAGCATCCCAAACTTTTGTCTCTCTACACAATCCTCCAATCAAAATATTGTATGTAACAACATTACATGCTACTCCTCTTTCACGCATTTCACCAAACATCTCGAAAGCTTTACTTACTTTTCCCTCACTGCAATACTCAGTCATCACACAATTGTAAGTATATAAATTAGGAATCACCCCATTGAGCTGCATCTTCTCGTATAGCAAAAACCCATCTTTTTTAAGTCCTTTTTTAAAGAATCCATTGATTAAAACTGTGTATGTATACTCATTGGGAACCAACCCAAGCTCCTCCATTCTGCAAAACAACATTTTTGCCTGCTCAAAGTCACCATTTTTACAACACCCATCAATCAAAGTAGTGTATAAAACAACATTTGGAGACAAACCCAATTCTTCTACCTGACCTAAAAGCTCAAAACTTTTGCTTAAATCACCTGCCTCGCAACATCCTTTGATCATTATCCCAAAACTATAAACGTCCAACTTAACCCTCCCCTTGGACTTGGTAAAAAGCATCCAAGCTTTATCAAAAGAATCAAATTTTATAAGAAAACTCAGTATATTATTCAAAGTATTGGGTCCAAGGACAAGGTTTCTGTCTACCATTTGATTGAAATAATATATGGCTTGATCAGGTAACTGAGATTGAACATGGGCATTGATTATTGATTCATAGAGAAGGGTTTGATTCATTGAGTTGGGATACAAGTTGGGCTGAGTTAAATGTTGGAACAGAGACAAGGAAGTGAAGAAAGGAGACAAGATTCTACCAGATATAATCTGGAGGATAATGGACTGAGAATGTAGGAGCATGTTGGAAGAAAGGAGAATGTCTAGAGTAAACGCCATGGATTCAGGGGTGTGTTGAAGACCTTGGAGAATTGAAGAGTTGAAGAGCGAGAGAGCTTTAAGAGGTGGGTTCTTCACCATTTTTAAAATGAGAACTAGGGTTTGAGGGGTTTGGAGCATGGTTCAGTTGTTGGTTTGTTTGCCTCCTAATTTTGGCTTCCGCTAGGCTTTTATACCTCCTGCTCTTTACCAGGATATAGGATTTAGGGCCGTATTAGCTCACGTTCATTGATTAAGATTTAGGGCTTTTTCATACAAAGGCCCGTAACCCGAGAGGCCCACGAACTTGTTTCAGCTCTAGCCATGCCTTGCCTTCGTTAGAAGATCCTTTTCGCTGTCACTAATTTGTTGGGTGAAAATCAAATAACTATCATCAAACTTCCGAAAACTTCACCTAACTTGGATCGCAGCAGCATTTGATTTCACAGTGATGAAATCGATTTCCCGAGTCAGATTTGGAAGACAGCTATTGGAGATGCACATTTTGCTTGTAATGAGAAATGCACTACTGAAACAAGACGCATTAATCCATGAGAAACCAAATAAATAAAATGCTCTGCATTCCATTTTCTAAATTGAAACAAAACCATCTGTTTTGAGTTTCAAAAGAACAAAGCTATTTTGAAAGGAACGCCTAGCTACAGGTTACATATGAACAAGGGGAACGGAACAAAATATACATCATTGTATAACAATCCTATAACCTATAACTAGGAAGGTCCTAACTCTTGTTGAGCCTCACTGCTGTGTGAAACTAATCCAATCAAAGATAATAAGACCCGAGTGATTAGAGCTGAATGGAGATGAAAAAAAAAAAAGCCCATTTCTGGTCAGTATGAAATCCCACGTTTAATGATGTCCTGATCAGATGTAGAATGTATTCAAAACATTGGTTTTCTGCGATTACTGGCTGTTAGGAATGTAAATGCAGCAGCCCAATCTTGTCTAGTAGATTCGGGCACTTGCTCATCCCCAAGGAAGGGAGTCCACGAGTCCACAGAGGCATTTGTCAACAACCAATCAACTTTCTCAGGCACATTAGTGAAATCAAAGTTCAAAGGCTTTGTTTTTTTCTCAGACTTCCTCTGTTTGGTATCTGCAGAGATACCCGTAGACTGCAAAACACAATTCAAGCATTGACCAAAAGACAGGGAGTAAGAAGTAAAGAATTGAATAAATATTCAGCATCTTCAACCAACAAGGCTTTTGTTTCTGACTTACAACCTCTTCAGTGCCAGAAGTCTCCATTCCTTTCTTCCTTTTAGTTGGGGTGATTCCAGTTTCTATAAAGTAAAGCACTTCTTTCTTCGATCTGAATTTACGCCCTGAGGATGGATCAACATAATACTGCACAAGAAACGTTATCAGCTATGTTTACATTACTACTGCATTGCCACTTCTCCCCTTAAATGCATACAACAAGAAGGTCTGAATTAAATTCTAATACATCCTACATGAACAAGAAATGTATTACAGATGCAACAAAATAAACTGATCTCAATGCAAATGCACCATAAATGAAATGAATATTTATCATTTCTATATCATCTTATAACTCTCTAAAGCAATTTTGAAAAAACTTAGTCCCCCACCTATGCAACATTCTCCCAGGTCAAATCCATTAACCAACTTCTAATGTTACATTCATTCATCAGATTTCATAATTCATCTTGTTTTGGAGAAGGGACAAAGACAAAAGCTCTTATATGGGTGTTTATGCAACACCAACTTTTAGCCTCTCAACCCGCAGGGCTAACATTTCTGTCATTAAATTGAATTCCAATAAATTTGTTTTTAAAAAAAGAACATGCTTACACACCCCATGGCCACCTTAAGAGTTCAAAAGATATATAACTATAAGATTGCAATTCTTATACAAAGCATATTGATATAGGCTGCTAATAGATTACAACTAATCTAACTTTTAGTTTGCCTAGGCTTGAGAACAAAATCAAAGGAACAAGAAGTTCGAGTTTGTTTTCATCAAAGTTGTTGAACACAAGAATTTACTCTAGATATCAATTCGATGGCTATGATGAGTGATACAATGCTGGCTAAAGACAAACAACACTAGCAACACTTCAAGCAATAAAATAAGGATTTAATCTTCCAAATGAAGGAGAAAAATATCAAATGATCTTCGAAGCCCAAAGAGAAAATTTAATAAAATTTCTAAAGTACTTAGATTAAACTTAACAGAAAAAAAAGTTAAAAAAAGGATTATGTTGGAGCTGAGATTAACCTTATCAACCGTTCCAGCTGTGGCACCGGAGGTCCGAACCCTATCTTCGACCAACCATCCAGCAGGCAACCAAGTCTCTGGCGGCACCACTCGACGCTTCCCCTTGGCTACCGCCAAGGGCGACGAGCGCGCCTCCGGTTGGGCGCCATATGGACTCGAACCATTGGGAGGGTTTGTCGGCTTAGATGATCGGTTCTGGCCATTGGCGTCGATGAAGAGTCCGGACTTGAGAAGCGGATCGGGCGTTAAATCGGCTGCAGAGGATTTAACCGGGTTTGACATTGAGAATTGGAAAGAGCTGGAAACACTCTTTGAAGTTTTGGAGAGAACGGGAGAATGGTAAAGTTAAGCGCAAAATGAACGTTACGGATGTTGAGATAACGCCGTGAGTCTATTACCGTTAATCACTGTAAAACATGATGACGTGTTGAGATAACGCCGTGAGTTTATTACGGCACCGTTAAACACAATGGTGTGTGCGACGGGATAGGGACATAAATGGATTGGTATACGTGTACACGTGGACACTTAATTCGATAACATAGAGTTTTATTATCGGTTTTGAATACTATGTTATGGGTAGATTCGACCAACTCTAATACGTTAAACATGATGATATGTGTAATAGGGATAGAAATGTAAATGAGTTGTTAATATACGTGCATTTACGAGTATTCAATCCAATAATATAAGATTTGGGTATCCTATATTCAATTATGAAATAAAATCAAATAATGCTTTTAATATTGTTGAATCGGATTTGAAGTTAAGAATTGGAAAGAACTAGAAATACTATTTGAAGTTTTGGAGAGAATTGAAGAATTATACAACAAAGTATAGAATGAAACGCCACCCAATGTATACTGAGATAACATCATGAGTGACATGTTCGTGGTTACCCAATTCGATAAAATAAAGTTTGAGTAATTTATATTTGATTATGAGGCGAATTTAGATAATACTTTTAATACTCGATTCAGATTCGAGTACGTTTCGAATAATATCCTAAACCTAAATTCGATTTTATATATATACATATATATATACTAATGTTATATATAATATTTCAAATATTCATAATTTGTACCTTCGACACAACTTTTATTATCTTAACCAACTTCCTTTTTGTAAATTAATTATAAAAAATATATATAATTTTTAGTAATTTAAGGTTTTTTTGAGTTATTTAATTGGGTATTTAATGAATTTAGATAATTAACAGATAATGTTATATTATTAGGGTTTGATTTTGGATAGTGTTTTACAATTTTATTTGGATTTTAGGATTGAATACTTTCTCATTTAAACTGATTCGAATGAAGTATCTTAAAAATATACTCGTTTATACCCCTAATCACTAATAAAAAAAATTATCGTTAGTGTTAATAAAACCTCATCAATAACGATTTCCACGTGAATCCTAAATAATAAATCATATTATTGTATAAATAAATTTATAATTTTTCAATTATTTTAATAATTATTAGTTTGATGTATATAATAAAATATATTGTGGTTAAATTTTTTAAAAATATTTTTCAGTTTAAATTCCAAAATTCTAAACCTTCAAAATAACATATTATCGATTAAGTTAATTTTAGATAAAAATATTTTAAAAGAATTTTTAAATTATTTAAGAAAATTTTTCATATATTAACTAATTTTACTTTTATCGATTTTGTTATCATAGATACCAAATGTTACAATATTATTTTTTCTCAAAATCACTTTCTTCTCAATCACACTTACTAAAATGTTGTAAAACTAATAAAGAATGGATAATAATAAAAATTAATTTATTTTCATTATTCCACCAAAAGGATAACATGCCAAATTATGAAAAAATTCAAAATATTCACTTAAATACATAGATACATAATTATTAGTATGGTAAAATACAATACTTTACAATATTAATAAAAAATAAAATAAATTAATATATTGTATCATTTGACTAAGTATTGAACACGTATCACATGATACGCATACAATACAATACGATATATTTTTTAAGTTTTATATTACCCTATTTATTAAATTTTTGGTGTAAACTATTTTTATTAGTTTAATTATTAAGATTTAAATTTTAGACAAAAAATTTAAAAAATGGATTATCATTTTTAATTAAAAAAATAAAAAATATAATATTTTGAAGTTAGAGGGAATCCAATTTTTTTAATATCCTTTTGTTTAAAGTATAAATCTTAAATATTAAAATAATAAAAAATAGTTTATAATATTTCAATTGAAAAATAAATAAATAAAAAATGAGATTTTTGTAAATGAATAGATTAAAGTTTATAAATTTATTGTATGGTATCGTGTGAAATTTGGATTTTGATTGAGTTGACTTTTTAATTAATATTCACACAGTTCATTTATTTAAAAAAAGGCAGCGACTAAAAATTTAATTAAGAGATAAAAAGAAACTTATATAATTTATTTACTTTTTTTTCCTTGTTTTCCAAGAAGTTATGAGGAAAATGAAAGGTTTTAAATTTGAACCTGATATCTAAGATTATACTATTCTTAAGAAACTGAATTTTCAAGGAACTGCTATCAAAGAAAATGAAACTCAAGCATATCAAATATATGAAGTACATACAATACATTTTTAAATTTTATGTTACACAATTATTTATTTTTTATTGAAATATGATAAATTATTTATATTGATTTTAATTTTTAAGGTTTGGATTTTAGATAAAAAATATTAAAAAATCAATTTTTTAAAGTTTTTTTTAATTGCAGAAGGGGATTTAAACCCTACTATTTAGACAATGGTTATACACTAAATAATGAGTTAAATACTCAGTGAACAAAAATTCTTTTTTAAGTTGAATATTTTTTATTTTTTAATTTCTTAATTTTTTTGGGAAGAATTTTTAATTTATTACTTCTTTTGGCCAATAAGTGCACTTAAGGGTTGAGACGTCTTAACACAAATGATGGTTTACTCCACAAAATAATATGGGTCATTTCCATATGGGTTTTTTTTTTTTTTTATCTTTTTCTCCAATTTTTTGAGTTTCCAACATGCTTGTTAAGTATTGTCATGCCATCTAGAGTTGTAGAGTTGTATGTCTATGTATTTCATTGTCCATTTCATTATTTGGTATAGAATAAACTATGGAGCTCTTTCTTTCTCTTCGTTTTTTTTTTTGTTTGTGATAAAATATTGCTAGCAAAGATTTTTGTATAGAATAAAATTTAAAAGAATAATGAATTTCTGTAAGTTTTAATATATATATTTTTTATGTTTTCATGGTTTGAAAAAATTATATCGATAAGTTAACAATTGTACTGTATAAACCAGTAGTCATTGTCAATTCTGGTCATACTTTGCTCGTCATTCCTCAAGTACTCACATTTAACATTAACAACATGTTGAGTACGGAGATAACTTCGGTCTCTCTTCTCATGTGTCATTTTTGTTTTCATTCGGTTGATTTTAAGTATTAAAAATAGCCATTTTAAAAAAATGGGGTTATCCATTTTAAAAAATTATTGATTTATCTAATATAAATATTTTATTTTCTTTCATTATAATCACAATTAAAAAAAATATTTATCTAATATAAATTATTGATTGATCAATGTCATGTGCACCAAATTTTATTCTGATTTGCACTGCAATTTACATACCTATGTTTCATAACAGATTGATGGATTCTATAGTAGCTCTACCACATTTATAATGTGCTATATTATGCATATTATTCTGTTATAAAAAAAAGTTAATTTTAGATAAAATATTTTAATTTTTTTTAATTGTTTAAAAATTTTTAAATAATTTTTTATTTTTTATTATGTTCAATTAATATTATATATATTTATTTTAAATTAAATAGTAAAGCTTGAGTAACTGAGATTAATCAAATTAACTCTTGTTATTTCATGATCACATAATAAATGACACTGATACGAAATGTAAAAATAACATATCATCTTTCATGATATGTTAACATGTTATATGAGTTATGCATAGTATAAAATGGTAAATGATATTTAATTAACAAAAATTATATATTTTAAAATAAAATATTTAATTGAATACATAAAAAAATAAAATATTTATTCAATTTTTTAATTATTTTGTCATAATTTTATGATAACACGTGCATGTTGCTAGGACGGTGTATTTGCTCTTATTAGTCCTAGTGCTAGGTGCTAAGTTGAGGGCACTTTAACAATAAAGATGTTTAATACCTTATATAGACTTGATTAAAGGTATAATTATATAAGACATGAAGGGCACTTAAATTCAATAAATAATACTCAATATCTACTTAAGTACATGAACCATATATCAATTAGAGAGTAATACAGAAGTAATTGAAAAGTCAATTCGATTAAAATTCAAATTTCAAGTAAATACAAAATTTATTGCATTTACTGCTCTAAATAAACTAAAGTAACTAAAGATTAATTCCACTTAAAACAATAAATGAGTTTTAATACATTCATAGATAGAACATATATATATATATATGAAAACCTTGCAAATAAAAAATTACAACAATATGTAATATGTCTATATCTATTTTAAAATTTTTAATATATAATTAACTTTAAGCAACCAAAACTCCAAGTCAATTGAACAATCACAACTCAAATCAAGTGGTAAGGATGAAATTTGTCAATTGAAAAATTATCTGTCAATTAAATTTTGAAGTCTATAATGGAAATTAAAAGATTAAAAGGTGTCTTATTAAAATATACTTATATAAAAATTAATTATTAAAAACATATTTGATAACTATCTAATTTCACTTTAGAATTTTTTTCACCATCAATGTCTAAAATAATGTAATCCTAATTTTGATACCCCAAATCCACGCTCTACCTAAACTTGTTTATAAAGCAATAAACCATATTAAATCCAATGTGGAAAGTTTGGTAACCTGAAGAAATAACATAAATTGATCATCAATCAATAAGGACACGTGCCACTGTTTTAGTAGTCTGATAGTCTCTTATAAGTCAATCTAAGTACATTTCATGTTGATCACATTTAACGCGTTCAGAGCACTATCATAAAAAATGCCAAAATCGAAAGAAACCCACTCATCTGATCAAGCATATAGTCTGGGCCCCACAGACCTATTTTCGCTTATATCATAAATCACGCAACACAAAATCCCACCCTGTCTCTTTCTCCTTAACACTCCGCGGTCCACACCTCACAAAGTAATACGACTAAAGCAAAGCTTCTGTTTCACTTGACTAACTCACTGTCCCATTGTAAGAGCAAAGAAAATGGCAACCCTCTCTGCAACTAAGCTCTTCTTCTTATTCACTTTCCACGTTACCATTTTCTCCTCCACTACCACCGCTGCCTACTCCATCGGCGTCAACTACGGAACTGTCGCAGACAACCTCCCACCTCCGCCACAAGTAGCAAACTTCCTCAAAACCAAAACAAACATCGACCGCGTCAAGATATTCGACGCGAATCCCGACATCCTCAAAGCCTTTGCCAACACGGGTATTTCCGTTACTGTAACGGTCGGAAACGGGGACATCCCTTCTCTCGCTAAACTCCCCGGGGCCCAATCCTGGATCGCCGATAACATCTTGCCGCATCACCCACAAACGATCATCAGATACATCGCCGTTGGGAACGAAATCCTCGCCACGTCTGATAAATCCCTCATCGCTCACCTTTTACCCGCCATGAAAGCTCTCAGATCGGCTCTCGACATGGCTAACGCTTCAAGCATCAAAGTCTCGACTCCGCATTCACTGGGGATCTTGTCTACGTCAGAGCCGCCGAGTACGGGGAAGTTCCGCAAAGGATACGACAAGCTCATTTTCGCGCCGATTTTGGAGTTCCACAAGCAAACAAAATCGCCTTTCATGGTAAATCCATACCCTTACTTCGGCTTCAAGCCTCAAACGTTAAACTACGCTTTGTTTAAACCCAACGCTGGCGTTTTTGACGCGGTTACCGGGATAAACTACACCAACATGTTTGATGCGCAACTGGACGCGGTTTATTCAGCACTGAAACGGGTCGGGTATGGGGATGTGGAAATCGTGGTGGCTGAAACCGGGTGGCCTTCGGTGGGTGATCCGGGTCAACCCGGTGTGAGTTTGGAGAATGCTTTGTCGTTTAATGGGAACCTCGTGAAGCATGTGAACTCTGGTAAAGGGACTCCTTTGATGCCGAACAGGACTTTCGAGACTTACATTTTCTCTTTGTTCAACGAGAACCTGAAGGAGTCTGTTTCGGAGCGGAATTTCGGGTTGTTCAAACCCGATCTCACCCCGGTTTACAATGTGGGCGTTCTCCGTAATGAACAGGTAATTATTTAATCACTAAAGGCTAGTTCTGTAAGTTAGGAATTTCTTTCATTTTTGCTTCATGGGACCGAACTCCTAAACTTCCTAATCACGGTTACCAAATGGGCGGGTTCTTAATTATCCAGTACAACTCTGCTAAGTGTTCGATTTTTGTGAGTTTGATGTTTGGTTCAAAATCCTTACATACACGTGGCAAGTAACTGGTTTGATCTCCAATAAATGTAGTAAAGTGTTGGTATTTTATGTTTCTGGTTTCTGACAGATGCAGCTTTCTATAATTGCGTAGCCGACTTTGATTGTCGACCAGCCGTACGCGGCTTTGGCTGTCCTGTGACCGAACTACCCTCCTCCTAATATCATATTTCCTCTTTTGATATACTTTTATTGTTTACTTTTAAGGGTATTTCGGTTACAAAATTCCGGTGATTGAAAAGAAAAATCTCCCGCTCTTTCTTGTTCTCATTGCGTAACAGGGACTAAGCTACAATTATTTTTTGATTGCCGTAAAATTCTGAACAACCAATCAGGACCGTCTGATTTCCTTTTGTGATGCAGGGGCTGGGTCCAGCATCGGCCCCACCGACGGCCACAGCACCATCATCTGGTTCAGGGAAATGGTGCGTGCCGAAATCAGACGCCACCGTTGCGGCGCTACAGGCGAACATCGATTACGTGTGCAGTACCGGATTGGATTGTAGACCAATCCAAGCAGGTGGGGCCTGCTTTAACCCCAACAATGTACGGTCACATGCATCGTACGCAATGAATGCTTACTATCAAGCCAATGGCCGCCATGACTTCAACTGCGATTTCAATCATACGGGTGTCATCACCTCCACTGATCCAAGTAAGATCCCCTTCTTACCTCCAGGGATAGGATATGTCATTTATCAAAACAATAACTTGGAAAATAGGAAAACTGTTCTGGCCACTAACCTTTATGGGTGATACTGGCAGGTCACGAGGCATGTAATTATTCAATTGATCAAGGGTCAGGGTTAAAGTTGGAAAAGTCGGTGGCTGCAGATTCGATGAGATTTTGCACCGTTCGGCAGATGATTTATTTAGCTTCTTGTCTGATTTTTATGCACCTTTCGTTGGTACTGATTTAAACTTGATTCAATGGCTAACTTTTTAAGTAACGGGCCTAGGTAGCTTTTATTCGAAAATCAATATATTTTTTTGGGCCAAGGTTGTACTTCTACCTTTTGAGTGAGCAAAGGGGCTTGGGGCGGTCTGCCTTTTGTTCCACTGGTTCTTTAGTGGCTTCGATCGCGGACCAAATCTTAAAAGAGCGTGAAAGTTTGGTCGGTGTAAAGAGGTTGATGTATGGCGTATTTTGTTTATTATAATGGAGTTCACACTTCAGACTCCCATTATGTTGTAGCTAAAGTATTTCGTTTCATCTTTTGTTTATGCCACTATTTAGACGTTTCTATTTGAAAAGGATTTCAATTTGGATTGAAGTAGTTATCAATTAACTTGTATCTTGATATACGCCTTTCAAAAAAATAAAAAAATTGGTATCTTGATAGACATTCATGTTCAAGCAATGCATCATTTGAAATTCAATTTTCATGGCAAAGTTTAAAAACATAGGTGGAAGTTCAAAAATTAAGAAATTATGGCATTATTTGGGATAATTATTAAGTGTAATACTTAAAATTTTTTTGAATTATTTAAGAAAATTCAAATAATATTTATAATTTTAAAATTTTAATTTGAATTAAATAAAATTTTATAATTAATAATTAATTAATAATTATTAATTAAAATAATGCTTATCATTGTATGTATGTTCATGTAGTGTCGATGTAGTATATTAATTTGTTATAATTGATGATGTGACATACTGATATAATCATGTGATAATCTCACTTTGACAAGTCAGTAGGTCCATCTCAACGTTATATTAGCATAAAAATAATTGATATCATTTTATTTGACTTAAGATATAATTAAATATAATAAAAAAATAAAAAATAATTTAAATTTTAAAAAATATTATAGCTAAATATTAATAATACTGAATTGTCACTTAATGTAATAGGCAGAATTTTGAGCCCCTCTCGTCACAACACTTACAGTATAATCTAAGCAAAAAAAAAGAAAATTATTAGCTTGCTAATTAGAGAAAAAATTTTTTTGCATGCATCCTTTCTAGTAAGGATATGTCATTGGGTAGGGTTCAGCTGATTCAATTGGGTCGATGTCTGATATCTTTATTTTGCATGGCTTAAGCCGACTCGCAAAGGTCCTAACTAGGGCATGACGATGCAACACAAAACAGGTTGAATTGAAAGTAGCAATCTACGTGAAGATCTTCTATTAGAGTTTTTGTATATTGCGAATTACAATCCGCTTTACCTCAATTTGAATTAAATTGAAAATCGAAATTCATATTACAAATTGATTGTCGCTACATAACGCAAAGAATCTTGAAAAAAACTCAAGCGGTGCCTGTATTTTGAGGAGTTAATCCTGAGCCATGAACAGAACCACGACAAAGCGGGCAATGCGAATGGTCTAGCAGCCACCGATCTATGCACCGTTGATGGTACATATGTTTGCACTTGGATAAAACCTTACAAAGATCCCTGTCAATGAACTCTTCCAAGCACATCGCACACTCGTCGGCTGTGCAATTTGCTTCGGTTTCTTGATTAATATTCTTGTACGTAGCAACAGTCCCGGCCGGGACTCGCTTTGGAGTCTGCTGCTGCTGCCGCGGTTGCTGGCCTTGCATGGCGGCTTGAGAGAGATAGCTTGGCCGCCCCATCTCAATGTCTAGGGGTGGCTGTACCCCGAAGATTTTTACGTAGCAAATCCTTAAGAAATAACCTATAAAGAGCATTATTGGAAACGCAGCGATCATATATAGAATTGCAACAATATTTAGGAAAGCCGCCTCCCCATTATCGCCAGGGTTTGAAGAAGTTGGTGGCATGGACATGGTTTTCCTGAGAAAAATCTCGCAGAGTGCTGCTGAGAGAGAAGAGTTGATTCAAGTGTGCTAAGAAAACTTACTGAAGGTTCCCCTTTAGTCGTTTGAACTGTGCTTGTTGTTCTCGGTTTTTATATGAATCCATCACCGCCTGTGGTCGAAAACCAAATCCATCATGAATTAGGATTTACATTATTTTTTAAAAAATAATTTAAACGCAGGTTTATTTACACTGGGCTAGCTAGGTGGTTCAACACCCGGCCCAATCAGTTTATAATTCGTAGGGGATGATTTGTTTTGGGTTGATGACCCCGCTTGATATTCAATAGGAGCGAATGATATAAAATACATATCGTATTATTTATTTATAACTTCATTAAAATAAAAACAAATGATGAAGAAAATTCTTTTAACTTGCAAGCATTCCATTTTGATTGTGTGGAAAGACGTATTTATAGAAAAAATTGTCTAGAAACATATAAATTAAATGATTATATTTGTTAAATTCAAATATTTCTCTTGTTGTGTATAGATTATACATTAATTGTAGACTTAATGAACTTTTAGCATAAGTTTTCAACAATTCTAACATGCAGAATAACATGGAATAGCAAAAAAGAAAAACAAAAAAGGAAACTATGGGAGTAACCTAAAAAACTTGTGCATAGCTACACAAATCTCTAAAACAACCAACCAACAAACAAACGCAACCAGAAACTGAGCTTCTCCATCAAACCAGAAAAGCCAGCATCAGTCATCACACTGAAACAGAAAGATAAAACCATCCCAAAAAGAACCTGAACACCAAATAACTGCTGCAAACAAAAACCATGCGGCAATGCCGACTTCCGCAATAAAACCCAGCAATAAAAAAGACAAGTCAAAATAGCAGAGATCAACATGGCAATCACAAAAAATCAGAAGACCCAATCTGAAACTGCGAAAGTGCGCTAACTTCAACCAAGATTTGAAGCAACCAAACTCTAAAAACACATCATCAACCAAACCAAGAGAGGACAGAAAAATCTGATATTGAGTTGGGAGAATTTTTCCAACGGAATTTTAACGTCAACGTTAATTATGCAACGGGGCAGAGAGAGGGGCACAAACTTGGGGCAGAAGATGTCCATTCATGCCTACAATCTGAGTGGGTGGTTCCACGCAGGTCATGGGAAGAACCCTACAATGATTTGTAGGTAACAATGGTCCCCGCCAAGATTGGCATTGAAGCCGGCTGCCTCTCCAGTGGCTTCCCGGTTCAAATATCTTGGGGAGGACGACGACATGGACGTTCCCTGAAAACAGAATGGTAGCCTAGCAGCCACCAAACTGCAAGTATAGTAATTGAGGGCAAAAGTTGACGGCAACGACATGATTAAAGAGAAAGATTTCAAGAGAGGAATTCTGATTCAAGTCAGGCCAATGCTAAGGACCGTTATAGGGATTTGGTCCTAAGCCAAGTTGATGAATTAGGCTTACAAATATTAAGATAAACACACAGTACTGACACACACCTATTACATATATGAAGGTTCATATGTGATTATCAAAAAATTCTAAATTCATGTGCAATCATAAACATGTTCTTGGAGCTTTCTTGTACAATCTATACTAAAATGGGAATCCAAACCTTTTCAAAATCTTTCGCCCAGCCATAACTTGCCTGGCTAATAAAATTAACTTGAAACTAGGCTTAATTTCACATAACAAGAGATTAAACTCTTGCCATATATTTTATCAATACTTATCCTTTCATTAATTAACTGCCGGTGGCTGATGACTTGACCCTGAGCCTCGTAGAGAACCACGGCAGAGGGGGCAATGTTGATCCCTTGCCAGCCATAGGTCAATACAAATTTTATGGTACATTTGTCTACAATTGTGAAGAACACTGCATTGATCCCCCTGCTCGAACTTTAGCACAATCGTCACAAGTTTCCCCCGTTTGATGATTCTCGTACGTGACGACGGTCCCCAAAATTTGCTGCCGTGGCAAGGGACGCTGTCTGGGCATGGCCTGCTGTGGATTTCTTGGTTGCCTTCCTTGGGTATTTTGGGGTGGTTTCGGAAAACAGCCGTTAATGACGGCAGCGCAGCAGAAAATAAAAGAAGTTGCTATTACCGCAAGTAATACAATTGCAAAGTAGCCGAGCGAACTCAGGTCAATACTTGCCATGATTGAAAAACCTTAATATGGATTCGTCATCTATTCATCTGCTTCATATATAAATATATATATATATTTCAGCTTCTGAAATATAACTTTTATTTAAATTGAAATACTAGAAGGATTCATCAGAAACCAACTCAAATGTAAATTGTAACAAATGTGGCGCATTAATTAGGGTTGGAACAGGACTCTTATCAAAATTAAATATTTTAACTTGCACTAGTTGATAGGTATTGAGAACTATGTGACAAGCTCTTAAAATCCTACCTGCATGGTGATTGGCCTGTCAATTGGTAACTTATTAATATATAATCATTGTCAAATTATTAGCTAACATTTAATATTTGTATTATGCACTTCTTGCCATCAAAGAGAGAAGATATATATATATATATATAGTTGAATTGAAATTAATTACTTTTACTTTAAGTTGGAATATAATGTGTGTACCAAATTGGATTGAAAAATAATGATCACGAGCCAATTGTTAAACTAGATCATCCCCTATCCTAACCTCACATTTGCTTCTTAATGCCGCTCAGTCTGCTGCTACATATAAGTTTAGGAATCAAAACTGTTACTCTCAACATTTTCGTATACTCCAACAACAGATGCAAACCTAATTCTCTATCTCTTGGCATGGCAATGCATGCTTTAGCTATGTACTGGTCGTTCATTGATATTGCAAACAATGTGGTCATTAATTTCCTTTATAACTAATTAACAAAGATTGTCCATATATAGTATTATCTAAATCAAAGTTAAATTTAAGTTCTCAGGATGATTCTATTGGAAGAAAAAGAAAAGCAAGGAAAATATATTGACATGCCCTTTAAAAGGTTATTGTAGTTGTTAATCAATTAGCCATTTGGTGTACTACGAATAGGACCACGACAAGGAGGGCAGCGTTCATTCCTCCAGCAACCATTTATCAATACAGTGTTTATGATACATATGGTTGCATCTGGTGAAAATCCCATTGTCACCTCCATCCTGGAAATCCTCTAAGCATATGTATAGCACAGTTTCTGCAACTTGGACTGGTAATTCCCTGTTGAATTTTATCATATTAAACTGTTTGGAATACTTTCTGTGGCTACCTGACGCCATCGCTGCTGCTGCTGCTGCTGTTGTTCGCTTCTTGTCCCGGTTTCAATATCATCAATATTTGTGGTTTGATCTTGATTTTGCTTACATGACACTTATAAGATGAAGGTATTGATCATCAATACCGGGGTCAAGTTTACGAAGAGGGATGAAGGAAGGTTCGGGTGATTCTTTTGATGGTGGAGGTGGTGGTGGTGAAACACACTTTCACATCTTTCCCCACATAAAATTCAACCTAATCTACAAAGTCACTGTATTGTGATTTGTTAGTATACCATCATAACTACAAGTGATAGTGTTACGAAATATTTTAATTTGGTTAGTAGTGGATAGGAAGATTGGAGTTTTCATTTTGAGAAAATTGTGAGAAACGGTGATTAAGTTGATTTTAGAAATAGTTTTTAATATAAAATTAATTGTTTTTATTTAGTTTTAGTCATGAGATGACAAAAATACTTTTAAAACTATTTCAGACAAGTTAAATGCTTTCCATTTTTTTCTCTTGTCATTTGTCTGTTGAACTCCTCATTTTTCTTTCTCACTATTCAGCGTTTTCTAATTTTACTATCATCTCATCTTTCTATTTATCTTTTGTCATCTTGTCATATCACCATTGATATACAGCATGATATGAACGGTAACAATATATTTATTATTTTACATTCATAAAATCCTCTTCTTGTCTCTTTCTCGCCTTCTTGTCATATCATTGTTGATCTAAGTTTACCACCATCAGTATCTCTCTATTTATCTCTTGTCATCTTGTCACATCACCATTGATATATAGTATGATTTGAAAGGTAATAATATATTTTATTAATTTACATTCATAAAACCTTTTATCTATCTATCTCTAGTATTCTCGTCATATCATCGTCGATCTATAGATCAAAAAGTATGGTATTATTAGGTTTATTGGTGTTGAGTTTTTCAGTGATTCAAGTTTGATAGAATGTGCCTTGACGTGTAACAAATTAAATGATTCATGTTTTAATGTGTGATATCAGTAGGAAGAAGAAAGCTTTGGCATGTAATATTTGGTGTTAACATCTAGCGTGTAACATTTGTGAGTCATGCTTGGGCCTTGGTATTTAATATTAGTAGGAAGAAAGAAGCTTTGGCATATAACATCTGGTGCTAACCTCTGGCGTGCAAAGTTTTGATTTTGGTGTGTAACATCTTGTGCTGAAGCTTTGACCTTGGCATGTAACATTTATTGATGAAATTTTGGTGTGTAACATCTTTTACAAGCTTGCAAAGTTGTTTTATTTTTCTTTTCTATTATTAAATATGTGTGTAAATATATGTATAATAATTTTTTTTTCAACTGTAATAATATATTTTTGAACATAGCATGTAATAACAATATTTTCAAACATCACATATAACTTGTTCTTTTATTTTTATATTTCAGTGGGATATAAACTCTTGAAGTTAAATATTTTCACGATAAAGATAAGTTTAAAATCAATAAGAAATTTGACATGAAAATGAAGATTTATTGAGTAATTATTTACGTCAACCTTACTGCTGGGATGAAATAGATTTAGACATAAAGATATTATCCAAAATCTTCTAATTTGGATAATTAGCTTTTGGATTATTTTATTTGTTACGTTTACTGTAATCATAAGAAAAAACATAATGTGTAATAATTTTTTTTTACAAGGCATATAACAATACTTTTCCAACATATGAACTTGAATGTGAAGAGGTATCATTAAGTCAATTTTGTCTAAAAATCTTTTTTTAACTAAAAATAATTAAAATTAAAAAAATATATATTTAAAAACATCTTATATTTTAAAGTTAAAAAAAATTGACCCATTCATTTTCCAATGTCATGCCATGGCTGCTCGGTGGAAAAATTGCCCATTTGGGCTTTGGGTGGATGAACAAATGCCCGTATCGAACCAGATGGGTCCAAAATCACCATGATAAACCGGGTCAGTGACAAATCCGGAGTGTCCAATTACGGCCCATTGTAGGCGTGGAACGACGCCCTTCTGATCTGCAGATTCCTAGGGTTTCTCTCTTACTATAAAGAACAGAAAGTTAAGCCCTTTCGAGTTTCCATAAACCCTACTCATCTCCCTTCAAAAGAACAAAAAGAGAAAACCTATAAAAGAAGTTGGATTGGAAAAGGAAGGATCCAGTATGGACAAGAACATGTTAGCCGGGCTCGAGGGTCTCCCTGAAGAAGATAAGATCCGAATGTCCGCCATGATTGACCACCTCCAGTTTCGTGACAGGTGACTTTACTCTCTTTTCCGTAATGTCGCTTATTGCCTGATTCCTGAATCCAAACTGATGCAACTGAGATATCTGAATTAATTAAGAACTTTAGCTTTAGGAAATGTGTTCAGCTTATTTGGGGATTATGATTTTTGGGTCTTTTTTAAAATTTTTGTTTATGGGTTTGCTTCTCAGCTTTTAGATAATGCAGGTTACCCATTTAACATCTGGGTTTTGTTGCTATGTATTTGATGAGAAGCTAAAGAGATGTTCTCCTTAAAACCAGTGCAGCTTTTTTATGTTGCCTCTGGACGTTTTGGGAACTACATTTCTATCATTTAAAGCCCCTTTTAAATGCTTTTGCTAGTATTTTTGCCAGCATTTTATTGTATTTGCTTTCATTGGAATGAGTATGGTGGTTGACACACTTCTTCACTTGGATTGTAGCTACCCCTTAATTGTTCTTTAGTGTTAACTTGCTCTGTTAGTTAGTGGTTGCTGATCTTTTAGATTCCCAAATCAAAATTAGCATTTTCCTTGCATAAAGATGAAATTTATTGATTTTATCAGTTTTTTTTTTTTTTTTTTTTTCTGAAAGTGCTTATAATACCACAATGGATTTATTTGTTTCTGCACTTTATGGTAATGCAAACCTGGGGTTGGGTCACAGCGTGATGGTTTACAGAATTATGGGCATTTTTAACACACAGGCAAATGCCCTTTTTACATCATCAACGGACATGAAGACAATTGTAGCATCCAGGTTTTGTCTGGATATGTTTAGCAAAACAATTTACATAGAGTAATATATCCTCCTAGGAGCAGAGGTACAAAGAAAGTGTAGAAAGCATAGAGGCGGGAGGGGTTCAAATAACCTCCATATTATATTGATCTAATTATTTTATTTAGTTAGTGCTTTTGATTTGGAAGGCTTTGTAAAGCTCTTTTCATACTGCTTAAATGACCCATTCCCTTTAGTCAACCAGAAGAAGCCTTTCTCTAGTTAATTAGTGCTTTTGATCATACCTGTTACCTTACTAGTAGAGAGGTGTCTATTTATCTAATTACTTCATTTAATTTGATGTCCAGTAGGAGAACCTTACTAGCACAGAGGTGTCTACTGATCTAATTATTTCTTTTAATTTGACGTCCAGTCTGAGAATGTACAATTCACTTGTTGAGAGATGCTTCAATGACTGCGTGGACAACTTTACCCGCAAGACTCTGCAGAAGCAAGAGGAGACCTGTGTCATGCGATGTGCTGAGAAGTTCTTGAAGCACTCAATGCGTGTAGGCCTAAGGTTTGCAGAGCTTAACTCACAGGCTGCAACACAAGATTAAAGCTAATAAACAACCATGAATGGGGATTGAAACATTTCTGCCTTTGATGTAGAATTTTCCTTTTGCATAAATAGGCTTCTCCTTGCCCAGATCAAAGGCAAGATATTGCTGGGGGTTGACAATTGTTGTTCATGAAAGAATTTGTTATTGTTGATTTCTTCTTAAGAAATTGAATACGATTGAATAGGTATTTGTTGTGGAGGATGGTTCATTCACCTTGATACTTAATGAGTTAAAAGTGAAATAACTTTATTTCTATTATAACTTTTATCTCAAGACTTGGTTCCTATGCGGATGTGTATTGCCATATTGTGGGATGGCTTACCTTGAGAGGTTTCATCCCAATCTTCTAATAAACGGCTGCCCCCGACTTTCTTAGACTCACCAGTGATCTCCCAGCATTATTTATTACTGGGGAAAAAGCTCCAATCACCTCATTATCTAATAATTAGACACTGTACACATTGTATAATCTTCATTCTTTTCAAGAAGTTATGTTGAACTCTAATTTATGTTCAAACTCTAAATCTCTTACTGCTTCACTGCCTCAAAACTCTCCCCTGTGGCACTACAAAAAGGAAAGAGTAATTGACTAATTATTCCCGATGAGCAAAACATGCAAGGATAGGCACATCTCGTAGCAACAACAAGCAATCGCCCATAATTGAACAAGTCAGCTTTATTCACAGGGGAACTAAACACACGACACAAATAAACTCACAAATTGTTTTACATCCTTTTTGTCTTTTGTCTTTGTTTTTTTTTTTGGTTTCAAAGGATAACTACAACATTTTCGCAACCATACACAAAATAACAAATAACTTGAACAATCTTCTCCTCCAAAACATTAACAGCTTCCAGCACAAACTTCATATCCACTCCTCTGGATCCCTACAAAATTAACAACTGCAGAATATAAGAAACTGAGGAATCCCTTTCAAAAGTGACACACATCTCACTTTAAAGAAAAATTGAAATGCAACTCATTGCAGTAGTATGAATCAAGTACAAAAACAATGATGTGAACAAAGATTATTCAGGCATTTACCTTATCTGGCAAGAAAAGCACTTAATAGGATTTAACAGGAAAAACAAGAAAACTACATGCTGAACTATAAATTTTTCCACAAGAATTTCATGCCAGCACAGTTAGCAGTGTGACTTCCACAAGGTTATTTTGATGCAACAAAAGCTTCTGACCCTAGGAAAGAAGGCAATTAAGGAGAACTAGAGGAAATGTATTAGAGAAGAAGCCCTGCAAGGATCTAGAGATGTGGGAGGAGAGGTGGAAGAAAGAGTCATTGAGGTTACCAATGCCAAGACAAATATCAACTCAGAGGCTGTTGGAAGTAGAGATGAAAAACCAAAGAAAATCAATCCCTTAAACTTGTTCCAAGGCACTTTTAACACACGCATGCTGGCTCCTAGATCTCCAAAAGTAAAATTCCACATTCATTTTTTCATATCAGTTAATGCAGTAAAGCCTCCATCAAACAGTCTGTTTTCTTCATCTCTTTTATTTACTTACTTTCTTTACATATATATTTTTTTAAAATTCCAAGGAACAGAAGCACACCAAGATTGGTGTGCAACTGTGAAATCATTCATGCTAAAACCACTGAACAAATAATCTTCAATGAACCAATAGCACTAAAACTACCATAATCTAATTCTTCATAAACTGGAGCCAATATGAATTACTTTTACCACGTACACAATCACTTTCAAGAAAACAAAAAGGTGAAAAATAATTACTTAAATAATGCACCTTAAATAGATTAAGTATATTATCTTACACATAGTGCACGAGTAATAGCAGGAAAAACGCTCAGACAAAGTAGAATCAAACTAGGATCATAGTACAGTTTAAAAAAAGGGATTGAGAACATTCATTACCTTTGCTAACAAGCCTCTACTCATCATCTTCGTGGCGGCGTTTCCTGCTCCTCTCCTCAGACCGCTTTGCACCCCTTCCAACCCGAGAATCATCCGAACAACTAACATCAGAATCAGAAGGGGATTTGTGCCTCTGGCTCTTCCTCCGATGCCGTTTACCATAATCATCCGAAACATCCGATGATTCAGAATCATCAGAAGACCTATGACTTCTCCTTCTCCTCTTCTCCTTCCTACTCTTTCGCTTACTATGACGACGACGCTCATCATCCTCATCCGAAGATTCATCCCTCTTCCTCCTCTTCTCTTTCCTCCTCTTCCTCCTACTTTCATTCTCATCATCTGAATTGCTACTTCCTCTCTTCCTACCACTCCTTTTCTTTGACCTCCCTCTCGTCTTTCTCTCTCCATAATCTGAATCCGACCCATCATCGTCATCAGTCTTTTTCTTCTTCGACGACTTCTTCCCTTTACCACTAACCTTCTTCCCGTATCTTTGAGCAATAATCCTCTCAATCTCCGAATCCTCATCAGAATCTGAACTCTCACTCTCATCTTCCTCCTCCTCACTCTCCACCTCCTCCTTCCCATTCACTTTCCCGCCTTTCAACTTATCCAATCCATTCAAAACCGCAGCCTGAATCGCTTCGGGGTCTTTCTCCTCCTCCTTCAAACTCACAAAATTCTTACACTGAAAAGTAAGGTGCCCAACACGTCCACACCTTTTACAAGCTCCACGAGCCTCATCAGCATTCGACCCGGTGATTCGGGCAAGTGCTAAAAGCCCTTGAAAGCTAGCGTAGGCGTTTTCGCCTTCAGGTTCAGCACTGGCGGCCGTATGATTCGATGAATTTTTGGAATCCTCTTTATTGGGCGCATAAGGGTCGTAACCTATTGCACTTTGCCAAATCCCGTGCGTTTGTAGGGCGGCGCTACTATGCACCCGGTTGTTCGCGGGCATCCGAACCCTGCCTGCGGTGGCCGGCATCTTGTAGCAATTGAAGAATCGAAATTTGACGAGTTACGGTTTTTTCTTTGGGTGAAATGCTTCAAAAATCGGAGAGGAAAAGCAGAAAACGAGAAAAGTCAGGGTTTTATATTAAAATTGGAAAACTGGATATGAGTCTAGGGTTTCTTAGCAAAGTGGAAACAGAGGGGAATTGGGAATTCACCTGACTTTGGAATTGAATTGGAAAAGATAATCGAAGAGCCAAAACAAGGAACAGGGAGACAGAGATCGAGAAAAGATGAGATTTTTGATCGAGGGTTTGAAATTTTAATTATTTGAAGTTTATTTGTAAAGGTGTTAAATGGGCCACCACGACACTGTAAAAGATCAACTCATTTGTTAATGGGCCGTACCAGTCTAGTACCATTATTTTCCAGGCTGTCCTGGCAGCCCATTAAGATCAAGCCATGGGCCATGGCCTAACATAACATGTCTGTCTGCGTTCACTCTGCCAGTGCCATGGATATCAGACCTTCTGCTAATGAACAACTACTCTGCTTGCTTACGTATATAAATAGAGGCATTAGCAGATACAAACTGTTGCAACCCTCTATCTTTGATGCCATGTATGATAGATTGTACAAACTAATGCAAAGTCTATAACTTTTGATGCCATGGACGCATCACATACACTTATTAATGGCAGTTTAGTAACAAAAGCATCCAATAGTACTGTTGTATCTTTCACCAAACTGCATCAGACAATACCTTCTATGGCTTTGTTTCTATACCCTACATATGAAAAAGGTACGTTCATGCCCAAAATTTTTGTTAAGGTTATTTTGTACATCACAAAGAAGCAGCTTCCTGCTAATGAGCCAGAATGAAAAGCAAGAAGGTCCTATACCGAATCATTTAAATCTTTCACTATAGAATTTAGTATGAATATATAAATTCTGGTAATACGAATTTGATTTATCTGTTTATTTACGAAGATGGAATATACAAAAAGAGAGATGAAAGGATGAGACAAGTCCAAGATTTGCTTACATCTGGCATGTCTTCCTCTGTTGTACCTTCTATGTGGAACATCCTCTTGACATTATACTTACTAGAGTGATGCCTACAATTTGAGTTTGATAATAGAAAACTAAATTAAAGTTTATAGAATATAAAATATGAAAGCACCATATAAACTCTACTGAAAAAATAAGACCTATAGACCTGGTTAAGGCTGTCTAAGAACTGCCTACAATTTGAGTAATTGATTCCAAACCCTAGACAGAACCGCGACAAAGTGGGCTATGCCCATACTTAACCAGCCACACTGATCTATGCAAAAGTTTATGGATTATATGTTTACACTGAGAAAGAACCCTACAATTATCCTCTTCCTGGAACTCTTCCAAGCATATATATAATACAATCGGTGCGATTTGATTTAGTTTCTTGATTCTCGTAGGCAACGATGGTACCAGCCAAGATTGCTTGACGTACTGGCTTGCTTCGTCGTCTGGTTGCAACCTTCTAATTCACGTTCCTTTCTGTCTAACCGATCACGCTCCCTTCTCTCTAGCTCGTAATAAAGCCAAACGGTAAACAACACAGCTGCTCTGACAAACGCGAATCCCTGTAAAATCCATTCCCAAGCCGTTGTCCATGACATGGTTATGGTTTAAGAGAAAGATCTTGAGAGAAATACTGAGAGATTGAGTAAACAAAGGCTAGCCTCTCGATAGCCTTTTATATATATGGACATGGCCGCTACATCGTCATAAACCGAATTGAATTAGGATATATATAATATATTGGTCGGACTACTCTTTGGTAATTGGTTTTTAATAGGATTAGGAATGCTTCATATAATCATAAATCTAATCGAATTAGGAGTTTCGGTAAATTATTTATCATATTGAAGGTGGAAAACAAACTATACCGTGATAGTGTGATACATAATTTTAATTTATAAACAACTTGTCCAAAATCGAAAATGTTTAAAAATAAGATATTTAAAATCAACAAACTAAAACTTAAACCATATAAATTTTTTAATTTTACTAATTGAAAATTGATTTTTTCTTTGTGTGTATATTCGATTCAAAAACGACAAGTGATATTTTAATTAATAGTAATTAGTAAATTATTTAAATTTTTTTATATAATTCAAAAACGTTTTAATTGATTATTAATTATTTAAATTTTTTATAAATTTTTTAATTTTATTAACTCAAAAATGATTATTTTTTTGTGTATATTCGATTCAAAAACTACAAGTGATATTTTAATAAATAGTAATTAGAAAATTATTAAGAATTTATTTGATTCAAATTTAAAATATAAAAACTTGATTGAAGGTAATAGAAAAATAAAAAATTATTTTAATTTTTTTATACAATTCAAAAACGTTTTAAAATGTTACATCAATTTTATTTTATCAGGGTTTTCCTTAATTGTTGATACTAGCTCTTTGTAGCAGGATATACAATTAATCATCTAACATCTCATATCATTTTATATTTGGCATAATATACAAAAAAGCTCCAAAACTATTCAAGAAAATTCAAGAAAATTTAAATAAGCTCTTATATTTTTATTACGTTCAATTAAGCCATTATATTTTTATTTTAAGTCAAATAAATATTTATATTTGTTATTTTGAGTCAAATAAACCCTTATTACTAATAATTGATTTAATCAAAATGCCATTTATTATTTTATATCTCGTGATGCTAACGTGACATATTAAAATACTATACTTAATTATGATGTGACATGTTGACATATCGTAATTGATAATGACATATCATATTAATTTGGTATAATAACTTAATCATGTGACATTTTTCACCATGTTAGTACCATATGGATATAAAATGATAAGTGATATTTTTACTATTGAAAATTAATAGATTATTAGTTATAAGGGTTTATTTGACTCAAAATAAAAATACAGAGACTTGATTAAACATAATAAAAGAATAAAAATTTATTTAAATATTCTTAAATAGTTTAAGAGTTTATTTAAGCATTATGCCTTTATAATGTTTCAAGCAAATTGAAAGCTATTTAATGAATGGAAAAGAAAAAAAAAAAAGAAAACATGAGTTGAGTCGGAAGTTAAATGGAAATGAGAATTATTGCATCATGTGAATCAATCGAGTTTAAAATTATATGTGCATGAAGCAGATATATAATACCAACAAGGAAGGGTTTGCCAAGAGCATCAACATTGAATCAAGTGCTTCGTACTTTTGAAAATATTCACACGTATAGCATAATATATATTTGTTAAATCTACATTGCATGTAATAAGTTGTTGTCAGCAGTAGAAGAGGGAAGAGGCAATGAATCCTGTAGATAATTGTTTGGAAGCAAAGCCGCAGCCATGGAACATGCAGGGATGGGCTTTCTGTTACATCAGAAAAATCTATCTATCTGAAGTTACTTTGACAAAAAAAATGTAATCCTAAGAAAATCCAGAACTATGACTCTGACACATCCGATAATTCAGAATCATCAGAAGATCTTTGACTTGTGCTTCCTACTCTTTCGCTTCCTACGACGACGATGCTCATCATCCTCAACAGAAGATTCCTCCCTCTTCCTCCTCTTCCTGCTACTTTCATTCTCGTCATCTGAATAGCTACCTCTGGTCTTCCTACCAATCCTTTTCTTCGACCTTCTTCTCTTCTTTCTCTCTCCATAATCTGAATCCGACCCATCATCGCCATCGTTCTTCTTCCTTATACCGCTAAACTTCTTGCCGTATCTTTGAGCAATAATTCTCTCAATTTCCGAATCCACATCAGAATCCGAACTCTCACTCTCATCTTCCTCCTCCTCCTTCCCATTCACTTTCCTTCCTTTCAGCTTATCCAATCCATTCGAAACCGCAGCCTGTATCGCTTCGGGGTCTTTCTCCTCCTTCAAACTCACGAAATTCTTACACTGAAAAGTAAGGTGCCCAACACGCCCACACTTTTTACAAGCTCCACGAGTCGCATCAGCATCCGAACTGGTGATTCGGGCAAGTGTCAAAAGCCCTTGAAAGCTAGCGTAGGGGTTTTCACCCTCGGGTTCAGCACTGGCGGCCTTATGATTCGATGAACTTTTGGAATCATCCTTATTGGGCGCGTAAGGATCGTAACCGATTGCACTTTGCCAAATCCCGTGGGTTTGTAAGGCGGCGCTACTGTGCACCCGGTTGTTCGCAGGCATCCGAACCCTCCCTGCGGTGGCCGGCATCTTGTAGGAATTGATGGATCGAAATTTGACGCGTTTAGGGTGTTTTTATTTGAATTGGAATCCTGACTTCTGAATCGAATTGAAGAAGAAGATCGAAGAGCAATGATTTTTTGATGGTTGGAAGTTTATTTATAGAGGTGTTAAATGGGCCAGAGGGCTAGCACGACCCCTTAATCAACTCATTTGTTAATGAGCTGAACCAGCTTAGTATCATCATTTAACGGGCTGAGCTGAACTGCCCATGAATATTAAGGCATGGCCTAACCTAACATGACAGATGGCTCACAGCCCAGCCTGACTTGAGTCAAGCTCGGTTTTCTCAATTTTTTTATTTAATTTTTTTAACTTAACATTAATGATCAATACATGACATCAACAATTACAAATCGATTTATAAATTTTAGAGATATGGTCTCTTTATTTATAATCTATGTTTCCTGTTTTTGGCACCGATTCATGGGTGTAAAAAGGAAAAAGAAAAATACAATTTATGAAAATATTATATTTCAATAATCGAACTTTATCTATCCTCAATTATAAATATTCAAAACTATTATAATAGATTTTAATTAGGGTTAGATATCTGATTAAAAACCGTCCGTTGCCATTCATATAAGGATCTTCTAAATTATCTAAGTTAACGCACGGATACTTTTAATCATGATGGTCAATATTGTTTGCTTTAATTCTATGATTATAACTCATATATTCATTGAAAATAATATTATCAGACATTTTGTATATCCATGGTAGAATGTGAAAGTAATTAAGATATATACAATCTCCCATATAGAACAATGGATAGAAGTATAGAACCCTGTCTGCAATTAACAATATATCAATGCAAAAGCTAGCAACCCCATACAGGCAAATCATAAGGCTAACCAACTTAAAGCATCTGTTTTTATGATTCTTTCTTCCTTTTCCTGCTCCCATGTTAATAGTCATGAAATTTGATGCTAATCAAAACTGTTCAGCATAACAAACAAAAGCTAGTCAAGGAAAGTTCATGATTTTAGGCCTGCAGCCTCTCTTTCAAATCCTTCTTATTAGAAGAAGAAAAAAAAAAGTCTAGGATACAGCACATATTCAACAATGTGGTACCTCAGCAGAACACCTCATTCAGCCCCTAATGTCCGACCAAATGATCTTCCTAAGTTCACTTTGCTTAATTCTATTTTTCCAGTGTCTGACTCAGGCATTTTTGAAGAAATCTCCATAGTTGAAGTCCCAAATGACATGAATGGGGATGTTGAACAGAATTTATATTCATGCAACTCATGGGAATGGTTTGCTTACCAGCGCAGTCCAATGCAGTTCCATTCCGTGGCGGTTCCTCGAATTTCATCATATAGAATCCAAGTGATTGCGGTATTCCCTGACCATTTTTTGTGCGCAAAGTTGGCACCAGGTCCCCAGCCACATGCCAGTTTATGTTGTTATTCGATCATGGGCAATGTGTTACTGGATATGCCAAACATGCAAGTTGAGGATCGTAACTTGATTGCAACTGCTGGTGCCCTTATGGATGGATGGCCCTATCTTGCCGGCGGGCACAAGGGCGACCCTTCTTGTAAGTTCTAAACTTCATCATATTTTGTAGCGTGTTTAGATTAATTTATATCCTTTGCTCCTGAGAGTTGCTTGAAAACTGCATCCAGACCCAATTCTTCCTTTTTTATTTCTGCCAGGGAATAAAAATTTAATCACCTCCAGATGTTAACAGACAGGCTAATGGAATTACACTAGTCTAAACCAGATTTTTATACTTATTATGAAGCTTCAAAAGCTAACCTAGTTGTCATCTGGGTCTTTATCATTACCAGATGTTGAATCTTCAGCCTTTCTAAACTTGGCAGAGCGGTTGAATCTCAAGAGTTGGGAATGACAAACATTGCCAGCTATGCATAAACCTAGAGCATTTGCAACCGGCATCACACACAATAACAAGTTCTATGTCATTGGCGGGGGAGCAATTCTCAAGAACTCTGCTGAAATCCACGACCCCAGCTCGAATTCATGGCAGTTCCTCACATTATTCGTGCCTAAAGAGGCAGATGGTTTTGCAGTATCGTCATTAAAAACACGCCTACTGATGCTAACTTGGTCTGATCAGCTAGGAATCAAACTGTGGCTCTGGATTGAAATGGCTAATTTATACTTGATTGGTGGGTGGACACTCATCAGTTGCTTTCCAAACCAGCAAATTGAGAGAGGTAGGCTAAGGGAACATGGTGCTAGAATGGTGAGGGTTGGCCAGGGACTATTGATTATAGCAGGTGATCGCCATGGACCATGTCAAGTAGATGGCATGAGTGCTTGGCCAGTGCTGCCTCCACCAATGTTTATGCCCAGGGATGGCTGTGAAGTTGTGCTTAAGGGCTACATTTATGCCTTTTCTTTTCAATCTGGCATGAGAATAAATTGGAGAAAGATATCAGTTTATTCAATTTGACATTTTATTTTGTTCCATTAGTAGGTTTAATGAGCATTCTTGCAGAAGCCAGTAAGAAACTTCTCCAGGGTAATGTTTCATTAATGAATAAATGATCTATAAACATTATGAATAAAGAACAGAGAGGTTTAATTCCTCTGAAATGTGACTGAAAGGTTTCTTTTCATGTTCCATATTGCACATGCTCTTGAAAACAAATTCTTAATTTTTTTTTAATTTTCTGATCTAGAAATATTTAGATAATTAAAATTGTTAAAATTTTCAAAGAATAACATGGAGTGACATCATGGCATAACAAAAGTCATATCCATACATAATTAAATTACTACCATGGATTCAGAAACCTTCTTAATAGGTTAATATATATATATATATATATACACACACATATACATATGAATGTATGTATGTTATTTTAACTGTTTAGCACTATGGATAAAGAGTGGTAAGGTATGTGTATAAGAAGCATACCCAGCTAGGCAGCTCAGAATCTGTCAAATGGGAATAAAAGATTTCAGGCGGATGCTACGGCCTACGGTTTCGTAGTTTTTTGTTGATGGCATCTCGGAAATACGCACACACGAAACTATCTTTATTCATTTTCTAAGCAATTCGTCAAGCAAAGTAGTTAGAAGATAAATGCATTCAGTGTACAGAAAACAGTGAAAGCAGAGTTTCTTATTTGATTTAACGAAGAAGAGGGCATGCCATCAAGCATGTTTTCAGGTTCACTGTCAGCTCCAAGTGTTAATGTTACAATAGACACGGGAAATCCTTTTCTCAATCAAACTGTAGATGGTTTCTTGAAGATTGGAACTGTAATTTATGTTTCATTCCATTTTTTTTAAAACTCTTTTGGGGTATTTCCATCATTTAATACATTGCCATGGCTTCTTTTTCAGGTTGCAGCCACGAGGGCGGTTGCAGAGGATACATTCACAGCTATTAAAAGAGGTAATATTCACTATTCCAATTTTTGTTTTTTGATCCAAGTTCAGTTTGAGTAATTAAGTGTTAAGCTTGTTTTGGGATCAAGTTCCTGTGATTTGGCCGTGGAAAACCACTGTCTGTTCATTTGGATATTTTCCTAGTTGTACGTAAAGAACTTCTCATGTGTTTCCTAGCCACTTCCCAGACTAGAGTATTGCTAGTATCCTGAAATTTCAGCTTAAAAATCTATTATCCAATTATCAGATCATATCTAAAACATGGTTGCTGCCATATTTGCAGGGAAGCTATCACAAGAATGTTTGGAGCACGCAGTAAGTAGTTTGTTTGGCCATTACTAGTTGTAGCTCCTGGTGAAATTGACACAATCTTCTTCTCCTTCTTATGAGGAATGTTGTTATAATTGCAGCTCAAGAGGATGTGTAAAGAGGGTGCTTATTGGGGTAAGTATGTGGCATTTCATATAGAAACTTCAAATTTACAATTTTTCAGGTGGTTTGGGTAACTATTGTTGCATTAATTCTTGACTGCAAAATTAAAGAAAAACTGACATATTTCTTTTATGCACTAATAGGTTCCGTAGCTGGAGTGTATGTGGGAATGGAGGATGGAGTAGGGAGGATCCGTGGCTCGAGAGACTGGGTATGTTCACTAGACTTGGCACTAAATGTCTACTTCGTAAATAAGCAAGTTAGCAAAGGGGAAAAATTTTAATGCCATTGAAAAGATTCAAATTCCATTTTGAGCTCATGAAGTTCACTTCCTTTCGTTTTTTGGATATGCTGGCACATTGTGTTTACAGAAGAATGCCATGATTGGAGGTGCCCTCACAGGGGCTCTTGTCTCTGCGGTCGGCAATAATAACAAGGACAGGATCGTGACGGATGCCCTCACAAGAGGTGCCATTGCAGCTGCCTCAGTGTTCCTTAATAACCTCACCTAAACAGAGCAAACTGGATTTCTCTACCTTGTCTCATTTCTAGTATTACCATGTGGAGTGACCCTTTTTTATTTTCTTTTTACATTTCCTTAGTGAATTTGTCTGGTTGAAAGAAAAGAAGGATTGAACAGTTAACATAACAGATGCCAAGTATGTGTTTCTTTTCACAATTGTTTACTTTTTTCTGCTAAAAATCTCACTGTCTGCATGCCATTGGGCCACCAGTGAAAGAAATGATAACTTACTCTGAGGAACATACAGTTCCAATTAAAACTAGCTACATTACATTCATTACAAAGAATCTATTTTGACTACTTTAAATAGTAAAATGGTTTTTCCACACCCATGAAAGGATGGTAATTAAACTAGTAGTGAACTTTACAGAAAATATAAAACATTATTGATCATATAATTTTTTATTTAAAAAAACAAAACTTTATGTACAAAGCCAACCAATTCAAGTGCCACATATCCTACAATTGAAATTCTACATTTATGAAATCTTGTTTATTTATGAACATGGATTTCATCAACAAGCCACAGTTTATGAATGAAAAAGATTCATGTGTTGTTGAATTTTAGGAACAGAAAAAAGTTGTAGGAGCAATCAACCCTTATATTAGGAAGCAATCTATTTGGCCTAAACCACTGTCGCACAAAAAAAGAACTTCATCTAAAAGCTCATCAAAAACTAATTCTTCTAGCTCAAGTGCCACGAATTCTGCTTCGGCTTGAAGGTTCATCCAAGAAGCATCTTTGGCAAAATCTGGAGCTACAATATCATCCAATGACTGGTCAGTCTCTGGCTGGGAGGCCAGGTTCTTGCTAACTTTTGTCCACACCTCTTGAAGAACATTGTTTCCCTTGAGCATTGGACCAAGGCGACGGTTAAAGAAGTAGGGATTTGGGAAATATATATATGGTTTTTCAGTTATCTCAAGAAGTGCCTCATTAACTAGATCAAAAACAAGCTGATGATCACAGTTGCTACCAACTTCCTCAATGGAGCATTCCATTTCAGGGTGCAACAAAATCTCCAATTCCTTGAACAATGAAGGGTTCAATGGGTGGTCTGGTAAGCACCATGTCTGGAGGTACTCATTTTGTATGAAACCTGAGAGCGCAAGAACATCTCTCACATAAGTGTAGCAAGGATCAGCCTCCTTCTCTGATTCAAAGAATAGGAAGCGACTGCTGATCCCCACGGTTTCATGTTCAAGATATTCGTGACTTATTGTGCATCGGTCTTTTAAGATGGTAAAAGACTCTGCTTCATCTTCATGGAGGTTTATTGGATGATTCAATTCTAGACCTGATAAAAGTTTAGCCAAAACTGTTAGCAGTCACTCCTGGAACGTATATCAAGAACATAAGAGTTTTATCAAACCTAAAGCAACTTATATCAATACAAAGGAAAAAAAAAAAGTTTCCTAATTATGCTTTGTGAGGCAGAAACATTTACCTTCTGAGATTGGATGCTCTGCCCAACTGGTTATGTCATCTGAATCTAAAGTTGGTTGTGTAATCTCTATACTTGGATTGACTGCACAAACATTCTCCTGCTCTACGTGAGGACTTCTTTTCTCCATTTCCAGCTCAACCATATCTTCATCGAAGTCAAATGGTTTAGCAATTTCTTCACGATTTCTATCCCCTAAGAAACCAGTTGAACTGTGGTTATTTCCTTCTATCAATTTTTCCTGTGATTGAGCCTCTAGAACAGCTTCTACTAGTTCAAATTTATCTATATCTTGAGGAAAACTAATTGATTTTGGTTCATTATGCCCAGCACTTTCCTTGTTTGCATCATAATTTACAACAGTCCTGATTGGCATCTCTGAAGAAAGAGCTTCACGAGACACCCCATGTAGAAGGGAGCAAAAGGAGTCAAGATCAGATAGAGAGGAAATCCTTCTGAAAAATTTCGGAGCAAAGACTCTCGATTGAACTTTATCTTCGTTTGTCAATTTTAAGCTCTTAGAGTGAAGTAAATTGGCCTCTTTGCTTACACTATGCTCAAACAATTGAGTATATCTATCTAGTGACTCATTTATAGACTTTGTTCTTCTTATCCTGTTGAGTCTGCCATTTCTGGGATCACGACCAGAAGCATTGGTTTGATAAGAACTATTGAAATCGTCTATGCCATGTTGCTCCACAGTTGTCTTTTCCAAGCTTTCAGACATCTCTCTCTCATATGTTGATAATGCATCTCTTGAAGAAACCTGAAGGGTGAGTCCATCCACCATTGTGTGGTTAATACTCTTTCTCCTTTCCCTGAGGGCCTGCTTTATTCTCTGCTTAATATCCTTGAGATGATTCATAACTAAATGATTCCACCTTGGGGAATCAGATCCTGGGGATGAAGAGCTTGCTTCTTCTGTTAAGATGTTTCTAAAACTATCATCAGTTCTCAAAACCCTTGACTTAGATAATTGAGTATTAGTGCATGATTTTTCTCCTTTTCTGAAGGACCAAACTTCTTTCTGCTTGTGCTCAAGTGTTCTAGACCTAAGATATCTAGTGCGTGCTGAGCCAGATATAGGAAATGACCCTGATTTTGTTAATCTTACTGTCTTGGAAGTTGGCTTTCCAGGAAACTGCTGTGAAATACCAACCTCCGTATCTTGCAGAATGTCTAGGAATAAATTTTTGGATACCTTAAATATCTCCAGAACATCCAAGCCCTCGTTAACCTGATTATCTGAGATGTTAAGCTTCTTAGCCATTGGTTTCTGATTTATTAAGGTTCTGGTTCCCCCTTTTTTATCGAACTTCTTCTGGAAGAGAGTATGCTTTTCAATCTCCTTGTGTTCCAACTGACTGTCTGCATTCACTCTGTCACGGATATCAGACTTTTTGCTCTTTGTAACTTGTTTCCTAAGAAACTCCGACATATAGGAAGTCAAGCTGGTCTCAGAGTTGTTAGCTCTCTTGCGGACGAGAATGACTGGATTCAAATAACCAAGACCAAAACCTGAAGGTTGCAGATGATGGGTTGAATTAGTTTGCTGTAGCTGTGATCTTGCAAGAAAGCCCAAAATCCAGTGCTTATGGTTCTCTTCCTTAGACTTCTCTTTAGCAGTTAACCCCTTTGTGTAGGCTTTGCCAGAACTTTTGTTGGTTGAGCCTGTTTTTCTTGTACGCTGTTGAACCTGTTAAATTAGGTAAGTCAATTGATATTCTATTGCATGCCAAACAATTCCATTGCATGAACAAGAACTTGATTTTTGGCTGGAAATCATCATCATATTTAATATATACAAAAACACTAAGAATTTTATGTCAACTTACTTGGATGTGACCCGCCTCACCATCTAAAAATCTTTGGGTTCCACCAGCTTCACGTTCCATGGACATAGTTTTTGGATTTGCACAGCCTGCAATTAAGAAATAAATCCTGCTAAGCATAAAGAAATCCCAATGACCTTCTTAGAGGAGAAAGTCCAACATCATAAGATCTGGTTGGATCAAGTACGCAAAGGGAGAATCAAATTTACCGAGGAAAATAAATATCTCTACTAAAGGCTTAAGATAAGATCTAAACGAGTTTCATCTGCTTCCTTACTCATGGATAAAATTTTGCTGCCCGAAGTGTCAGGAAATACAAACTTTTGCAGCCTCCTAGCTTTGATGCCATGTATAATACATTGGACAAACTAACGGTAAGTCTATAACGTTTAACAGGGGATTCATCCAACAACACTGTTATATCTTTCACCTAACTGCATCAGAACAATACATTCTATAACCTTTTTTTTTTTCTGTACTCTACCTATGGAAAAGGGTCACGCCCCCAATTTTCTTTTTTAAGGTTAGTTTACACATCACAAAGAAGTAGCTTCCTGCCAATGAGCCAGTATGAAAGCAAGAAGGGTCCTATAATAATTATATAAAAATCTTGAACTGTAGAATTTAGTATGAATTATATAAAACTGGTACTAAGAATTTGATTTATCTGTCTACTTACTAAGATGAAATACAAAAATATTGGTGTAGTATTAAAAAATAGAGATATGAAAGGATGAGATAAGCTTACATCTGGCGTTTCTTCCTCTGATGCACTTTCTGTGCGCGAACATCTTCTTGACATTATTCCAGTGATGGTAGTCAAGAACATTAAAGATACCCTGCATGCATCCTGGATGGTAACTTTCGAATTCAACATCATCAGAATATTCATGAAATTCCCTTCCCATGTTGAACACAACAAGAAATGATTCCTTAAAGCCTGAAATCCGATGCTTGATTTCAACTAATAGGCTCACTCTCTTGTAAAACCTGATGTAACAGAGAAAAACAGAGTTTTACTTAAAAAAGGTAACCTGGTTTTATCCTACATCTGGATTGTCAGTCCAGAAGAGATGACAATCAACCAGCAGATAGGACTTATTCATGTTTGAGAAGTTTGTGAAATTTTCTAATTTTGACATAGTTTTTTTTTTGTCCTAGGAACATCATCACTTACATTTTTGTGAACTACAAGGAACCATGTTGATACCTTCTGATCATGTCAAAGTGAAGAAGAAACAGTAAAAAAAAAAAGAAAAGGAAAAGCAATAATTCAATTGGAATATGTTGCCAAGTTCAACAAGAAAGGGTCAATTTCAATAAAGAAGTTCAAGGTGAGGTTCATAACAGGAAAGGAGTAACGCTTGCAGATTTGGCAGCTAAGGAATCAGTTTTTCCATAAACTTTATTAAGCTATGAAAAACAGCTGCCTTCCATAAATTTTCAAACATAAACAAAATTTGATTATGCAATCACAACAGCAATAACATAACCGAGAAGGAAAAAAGGCAAAGAGAGAAAGTAACTGAGAAAAACGCATTAAAAACCTTAACTTGGTAACCAAAAACTTAAAAAGCTTACCTGAAAGGTGCAGGAGAGAGCTAAAAGCTCTGAAGCAAGCAAGGAAGTGAAAGAGACAACAGAAAACCAAATAAACATTCAAAAATCTATAGAAAAGATCGACTCCATAGTTTTCTATGATATCAACGCAGAGGACACGCTTTCTTTGATCTCCACAAGAATTAGAAGGAGACGGTGAAGGTCGTTAGTCCCTTGCTCTAATTCTAAGAAGGTCCAAAAACGAGTAAATAATATAGACGCCAAAGTTGGTTATATGGAAGGCTCACTTTACCCGCCAGGACTGGTCCACTGTTTTGGTTTTGTGGCAAAGACGACTATCTAGTCCAAATCCAAAGCTAATGGCGAAAAGGGTCACGTCAATGAAGTAAGCGATGGGCTAACATTAGCTGACCAAACCATAATAATGCCTACTTAAATGAAGACTGTAGATAATAAAATGTTAAACTCGTGCTTTCTGCCGATTACCAACTCTTTTCCCCTATCCCAAAAAGATTATTACCATATCACCAACTACTAGAAGAAAACAGAAAAAATGTTGGAGGGGGAGCTTGGAGTTTGGAGGTTAGGCTGTTGTAGGAGAAGAAGGTCATGTCAGGATGCTGGTTTCAAAGCAGTAGTTGTAGCTTACAAGTTCTTTGTGTCCTTTTCCTTTACTTAGAGAAGAGTGAACCCAGCGAAATTTAATGGCTGCCATGCGTGCACATATATATATATATATATATATATTGTGTCTCCTTATAGATGAGAAAACCCTTTCCAAAGCACCAACAACATTAAAAGTATATAAACTGATTGTGCCTTTAGGCAAAGAATCAAATTTAGGACATGTATCGTTTCTTTTTCCATAAAGCCTTTTTTTTTTTTAATTTTACCTCAAATGTTTTCTTAATTTTTGGTACAAAAAATGCATCATAAATTGAGCAGAGAGAATTGCACTTTTATTTGTTAAATGGTGTTTAGATATATAGAATTGATTCCTATAGTCTAATATATAGCCACTAGCTAGTCTCACAAATCCATAAATATTAACATTATTAGGCTTAAAATATGATCAGAGGCAAGGGTCCAACTGATAAATATAATTAAGAAACAAGTATTAGATCTCCACCAATTCATTTCCCTTTTTCTTTATCATTTCATACCTGTTGGCCTGCAAAGAAATTAGTCAAAAGAAATTTGTCCTAACGCTTGCAATAATTTCCCTAGGCAGCCAACATTTATAGCTCTTAGCTACAAACCGGTATGGGTAGAATTACACAAGCTAGTTGAGAATTAGGACCAAAAATACAAAATAATAATAATAATAATAATAGTTAAAAAAGCTGGTTTTTCATCTACTTTTTATGGCCAGTATTTATGCTGCTTTGAAGATATCTAACAAGATCACATCAACTACTTATATTACACCTGTAGTCTAGCTTTGCTAGCTTAAACGAAAATTAGATCAAATTTTTACGAAAAGTCAAAGAAAGAAAACCTTTAAACATTAAAAGCCATTGCTACTCAACTGCTTTTTGTTTTTCTTTTTTCAATGAAGATAAATGGAATTATAATTAAAATATGTAACCATGCAACTATAATTATTTGCTTATGTCCACTACGGGGACGAATGGAACCTCAAAAGTTGACCTAGAAAATGACTCTCGAACTGGAAATTCTGGGAATGTCGATGGGGACAATTTCATTGACTAAGGATCATGCTTTGTTGAAACGTTGACATCCTCTCATTGGTCTTGAGTGTTCAGGTCATTTCAGAAGCGTGGGCTCAATCAATTTGGTTTCAATTCAGGAGGTCCAGCCGATTGATCGAACAACGTTACGGAAGCTTTAAGATTACAAGGAAATTTGCAGACACGGCCGAATTTTTCCGAGAGTCAAAAGCCTGGGACTTGACTGATCTGTGTGTTTAGACAACTGTAGAAATGTGTTCTGTGGTTGGTAAACTGAAAAAGTTTGGGCATGCCAAAAACAACTTCAACAACATCATCCTATGAAACCGTTGTAAACTGTTGTGCAGTATTGTTTAATATAATAATCTTAAATATAAAGTACTTATTATAATAATTAAGCTCTACACCTTGCTTTTGTTCGACTTCTCTTTTTTTAATTTTATCAAGTCTTCATAATTGGGCAGCCATTGGCCTACATGAGGCGCCTTAATTGACTAAACAAACAATCACTGACTCACACAGCAAAAATGGGCCAATCTTAAATGGTCTGTAGGCCCAGAGCAGCAACACAAAGCCCAGAGTACCACAGCAGCCCCTGCCTCAGCCTGATCAGTGATCACCTCACCTCACCCCAATCCCTGGCAACTTCACCGCACACTTACTTTTCACCTGGTCGTAATGGAGATGTTTGGCGTTATGCGTAAGCAGTGCCAGAGTTATTAGTTGTTTTTTGCCTGTTAGATTCAAACCCCAAAATGCGAGCTGTTCCTGTTACCAAAAGAAAAAAAAAAGAAGGGTTTCTTCTTTAAGTTCCCCGTGAGGAGAATATTATATGCATAAAGCAACAGAACTTCACTCTACTTGGCACAGCATTTCCTTTCCTTTCTGATCCCAATCAGAAGAAAAAGAATTGGATATTCCTTTTCTTTACGTGGGCATTTGATAACCAGATGCATACATATAAATAAATTCAGCTGATGCTGATCTTTTAAGTATCAAATGTACTTGAAATTTACATATAATTCGGGGTGGGTTTCTAATTTTATGTCGTTAAAGAAAGAAAATGGAGTACTAAAGAGACATGAATAGGAGACAATTATCAGTTACAAAGTACAAACACTCTCATCACTTTTGTCTTAGTTCCCCCATTTTCACTTTGGTTCTTTTTAAGTTCTTGAAAACACTCGATCAGTTTTCTTTCAGCTCCAACTTCTACGTATGTACTTCTTCCTCCAAACTCCAAAATATTTCTCTTTTTCTGTTTCTTTTTGTTTGGGTGCGTTCCTTCTTGTTCCTGCTTCACTTCCACTTCTCCGAAAAGCCACCTTTCAATCTCAAAAGCAGACGGCTAGCTCTCCTTGCATGGACGGTGATTGCTGTCATAGCCACCGTCCAGCATTTAGACACGATGTTTCTAAATCAGGGCCCCCATTCTAACACATTGCCCTTCCTAATAGGGAATCCTATCATGCTATCACCATAATTAAACAAATATAAATTGAAAGTGAAGGATGCAAATATGCAATGGTCTCTTGAGCTCGTGATCAGGAACTTAACCTTCTTTCAATAAGCTCTTTGTTTTGTGTGGGACAAAAGTTTCAGGTGTTTTTCCGGCCTTTACCAGTAACTTTCAGGACTGATATTTTCTGCTATAAATTTATTGCTCGCATTTATGACTCTATTCAATCTTAGTCTGAAACATCTCTGCGAAGAAATCAGTTTCATTTCAGTCCCAACCCCCATATTTTCTAGTCAATCGGTCTCGATATACACATATCAAGTTTTACCATAAATATATAGGAAAGGCCAACGAAAAGGTTGCAATAAATATATATATATATATATATGTATATAATAAGAGGGAAAAGCTAGATAAATAATATTCAATGGTCCATAGCCTCAGTCTTTATATGTCAACCTTGTTAATTTAAGCATTTAGAATGGAAATTTATTTGGATTAAAAGGAAAAAAAAAAAAAAGGAGAACAAAAGTGATTTGAGACGTAACATTTCGTACCATAGCATTATATATAAATTCCCCAAATTGAGTTTTGAAGAAGAGTGATTTTTCATTAAATTTTCAATCACATATGTCAACAAATTAAATTACTTTTATTTAAACATGAATTGAAGTTAGAAATGATGTAGTTGTAAAAAGCATCATAACTTTTTTTCTGTCTATATTTCTTTTTTAAATGTGTTAAAATGAATTCATTTTTCATAATTTTTTTATTTTTATATATTAAAAAACATTAAACATCTATATTTTGAAATATTTATTTTACAATAAGTTATCACTCCTTCATACATTATTTAAACAAAAAAAAAAGCTTTAATTAAAAGATACATATGATTTTTACTTACATTGGTATAATGGCTAAGAACTATGTCGTAGACTAAGCAATGCTAGCCTAGGGGGCAAGATTCTCAAATAGCCATAGACTAAAAAGCCAATGGTGGGACTCGAATCTTTGCTTAATTATATGATTTAACTCCTCCTTTAGCTTTTGTTCTTCTCATTTTATCCATTTAGTATACCCCTACTTTTTTTTTTTTTTGTCTCGGATTAAATAAGCATTGCACTTGGGAGATTCATATATATAAAATATATTTATGTAATAATTAAGTTCGGTGTGCACTACATATCTTATTATTATTTTTAAGGTTTTGGGAATATATTTATATTCCTTTTGTGGGATATGATGGAGTATATATCTTCAAATAGCAAACTCATAAATGGCTCGTGCACTTTGAGACCCCCTTTTATGTACAAGGCCATAAACCACTAATCCAAAAGCCAGAGCATGCATTCAGATATAACATAGTTTTTTTATAGTATAGGTTTTTTTTTTCTTAATTTTAATATTACCATATCAATATAATTAACTTATATTTTATCCATTTTTTAAAAATTTGAATGAAGTTTAAATTTTCTAGTTAAGTCGACAATTGTGCATGTCAAATTCGAGTAATTAATTTATTTATCAAAGTTAGAGCTGAACTCAACATTTCGCCGAATTATACCAAATTTGATTTAATTTATTTACGTGTCATTAGCATTTGTATGGCGTAATAATTAAGTTAATTGGATTGATTGAAAATTCAAAGTGGAAACAAAATAAATTTGGAAATCAAGGGGATAATTTCTAATTAAAGTAGTACTTGAAGGACACGTGACGTTAATCTAAACAAAGGAGTCTCACTCAAGTTATTACCAAGATCAACCTTCGATTAGGACATTGAACTTCAAGGCTTGTTTTAATTTGCATTTATTTATGTTGCAATTAATTTAACAAAAACCTGTCTTGAACAACAGTAACAGGACGTGCATCCACTCACTTCAGAGCTGCGAGTGAGGGAAAAAGCGAACAAGAAAAGCTTAATTGATTGTATAGAAATCCAAATCACTATCATCATAATCATTATGATCATCCATCATCCCCAGATCATCAAAATCATACTCTCTCTCTCTCACTCACTCACTCACTCTGCACTCTCCCCTTCGAAAAATCAAAGCCTCCACCCCATTTCTTTTTCTTTCACTCTCAAACTCTGCGAAGGACAGAGAAAGAGAGAAAAGACATGGCAATTTCATTCCCAATTTCCAATACTACCCCTCTCACATTCTTTTATTTACTCCTCCTATCCTCTTCCTCCTCCACCATTACCACCACTGCTCTCAACATAACCACCATCCTCTCCTCCTTCCAAAACCTAACCTCCTTTTCCTCCCTCCTCTCCTCCACTTCCGTTGCGTCCGACCTCACGGGCCGCGACTCCATTACTTTACTGGCCGTCCCAAACTCTTGGCTCTCGCTTTCACCATCCTCCGACCTCACGCGCCGTCTCCCACCGTCCTCACTCGGCGACATTCTCCGCTACCACATCCTCCTACAATACTTCTCATGGACCGACCTCCTCCAGATCCCACCCTCCGGCGTCCTCGTAACTACCCTCCTCCAAACAACAGGCCGGGCCCATTCCAACTTCGGCGCCGTAAACATCACCCGTAACCCTTTAACCAACACAATCACAATCCAATCACCCGCCCCGTACTCCCCCTCAAACGCTACCGTCTTATCTTTAGTCAAAACCCTCCCATACAACATCACAATCCTAGCCGTTAATTCCCTCCTTGTTCCTTACGACTTCAATCTGATGGCTTCCGAGACCCGCCCTCCTCTCGGCCTCAACATTACCAAAGCCCTAATCGACGGCCACAATTTTAATGTCGCCGCCTCAATGTTATCCGCTTCCGGCGTCGTTGCAGAATTCGAAGCCGACGAAGGCGGTGCGGGGATCACTCTCTTTGTCCCCACAGACGATGCTTTCGCCGATCTACCGGGAAACTTGAAATTGCAGTCGCTTCCAGCTGACAAAAAAGCGGTGGTTTTAAAATTCCACGTGCTTCATTCTTATTACCCTTTGGGTTCACTGGAGTCGATCGTGAACCCAGTTCAGCCCACATTAGCTACGGAAGATAACGGGGCCGGTAGTTTCACTCTCAACATTTCGAGAGTCAACGGATCCGTTGCGATCGATACAGGGATCCTTCAAGCATCGGTTACCCAAACGGTTTTCGACCAAAATCCAGTTGCCATTTTCGGGGTTTCGAAGGTTTTGTTGCCTAGAGAGATTTTTGGGAAAGATCCGGCGGGGGTAACTTCGAAGCCAGGGAATGCAGTGGTGGGGACAACGGTTCAGCCTCCGGAAATATCTCCGCCACCGGAGAATTCACTCGGGTTAAGTGGTCCTGCTTCACATCTGTCGTCCCCGCCGGGATTTCGTGCTGAGATAAAATCGGACGGTGAGAATTATCGAGTACAGAGTTGCATTGTTGCTCTGTGTTGTATAGGATTGTATCTAGTTCTATGAGCTTGAAGCTTAATTGCTTTTTTACTCTAAATTACTAATTTTTTTGGGTTTTTTTTAATTATTTTTTGTTTTTTTTTACACGGTGAATTGAATTATTGGCTACAAAAGCAGCCATTTTTTTTCCTTTCTGGAATTTTAGAGAGAGAGATATTAAAATTTTTAATCTGTCTATGTCCTAATAATTTATATATTAAAAATGCATCATTTTTTTCTTCCCCTTTCTTGTTGTAAAATGTAAAATGTAAAGCTTTTGATTTTGGTCATTTAGTATCCCTGCGTTGTACCTAATGAATAATTAATGGAAATTTCCAGAAAATTTGTGCCTTGATCCCCTTTATCTATATATATTTTATGCATAACAAAATCTGGGTCTCTGAAATTCGATCGGATTAAGAGAAGGCAAGGATGGAAGATTTGGAGTTGAATCTTCTAAATTCAAGACCTTTTTTTTTTAGCTTCTTCTGTTATTCTTATAAAGCTGTAAAGAACCAAACTTTTCCCTTAAAATCCTGACATCTCAGAGCTTTCCAGCACCACCAGTTTCCCCCCTTTGAAAAACCAAAAAAAATAAAGGTTATTTTGTTTTCTTTTGGCTAAAAGGATAGAGGTACAGGAAGAAGCTGGGGTGGGGGGCATTTTAGTAAAAAGATAAATGCATGCATTTTTCCGGAAAACTGCAGAGAGAGAGAGAGAGAGAGAGAAGAATCTAACGTATTTGAATTGTAATGGCGTCTTGCTAGATTTTTTTTATATTAAGTCATTGCATGGCTGTAAGGGCAACAGTGAAGAAAGCAAAGATAGTGGATGACAGAAGGCAGGGTGGGGGATTCTGGTCTGGTCTGGTCCCATGATTTCCTACGGTTGCGATAAGAGATTGAGCTTTAAGAGGAAGTCTGTTTAGCCGTCGGATGGTTGATTAAATCAGTGTGCAAAAACAAAACAAAAGCACACAGCGTACGGGGAGATGAAGGGTGAGGTGTGCTTCAAATGAGTACTTATTGGTTCCAAGTAAAATGAAGGACAAGGGGCACTTGTCCGATGGTTTCTGCCATTTTAGAGACTTTGTTGAGATTCATAGGGACGATATTGATGGGTCCAGGTTGGAGAATTTTTCAACACTGCCTTTTGGCAAGGGAACCCCACCATGAGTAGAAAATTTCGAAAAAGCCTAATAATGCGATGATCAATCACACTTTGTTTTCCCTTTCTTTCTTTTCTTTCTGTTTAATGATCGAAAATTAAACTTGAGTCTAATCATATTGCTGAGCTTTAAGAGGATCGAAAAATGAATTTGATCCAATTGCTAAGATGGATGTTTGATGTTTAGCCATGGAGATTGGATTGATGGGTGTTCAGTTTGAGCTCCATTGAAATGGTGTTACTTAAGTTAATTGTGTGCACTAAATGGGTGTTGGGTGATTGGTACATGGATGAAAGGCCCATTGGTATTTGCCAAGGAAAAGAAGGAGTCCAATCTTAGTTGACCCTTTTCTTCATCTAGGCTCAACAAACTAGAGGCAAACGTACTAGGCCTTCCCATCTTGGGTCTTCTTCTTAATGAGCCAATTGATTCCTACCCCACCCCACTTAACATTTACAACCCACTGAACTGCTTTAGGGCGGAGCCCATGGCAATCAATTTGGGTTTGAACAACAAACTCACTCCCATCTGTGAGGAAGAGGAAGAGCCGCGTCCAGGGACTCTGTGAACATCCTTTTCAAGTCAAATTGCATGTTTTTGTTATGAAATACAATAACCTGTCAGCGACATCCCCATTCCAAAGAAAAAAGAAGAGAGAACTGGTCTCATAGTCAATTGAATTTGAACTTGAGAGTTGTGCTGTAACTGAACTGCTGTTACGTTGAATTGTGAGTGTCTGAATCGGTCACAAGCAAGAAAGTTGGGTCAATTTATAAGAAATTCAACATGTTGGTGTTTTGCTACTATTTTATGATATTTGTATATATACTTGCTATAATTGAATAAGAAAGACCGAATAAACCGAAACGAAATGTCAAAGTAATCGAGTTGAGTTTGAAATTCAGCAATATTGACAGGATCAAAACATGGGAACAACACAGTTGATTGCAAATCCTTTTGAATGTTGATTTGCAATAGTAAGTCAAGAGAGACCCTCCTCTCCTGCCTGCCTTGTGCGCGCACACGTAAGATGTTACAGACAAGATGGTTTCCCCATGGCCGCATGTGGAAGAGGTGAATGGCCTTAAGATAGATTGCCACAGAGGGACAAGATGTCACTTGCGTGGGTCGCGTCGCATGCGCGTCTTAAAGATAAAAAAATCAACAGAGAAATTGGGTGACAAATTGACAAATTTTGTTACTTAAAAAAAGTTTTGGGTTTCTTAAAATTGTACTTACAAATGTTTGTTAATATTTCATTGGTAGGCATAAGTGCACGTATGGAATACCAAAAGAAGAGGTAGGGAGAGAGATCAGAGAGAGAGAGAGAGAGAGAGAGAGCAATGAGCAGTTTATGAAATCATCACGACCAATTCTCTTGAAATTAATATAAGGGAGAGGATCAGGATGTGGGATCAAACTGTAAATAAGTGGAGATTGGTGGTGGTGATCCTGATAGCTCATGACAATGACCATGGTGGCTACAACTTCATATCCCAGTCAAACTATCTGGATTGTGTTTGCTCAATGGCTGGCATTCTCTCTTTCTATTATCTTTCTTTATACTTCCCAAATTTCCCCCCCAACTTCCATATCCTTGCAAACCAAGTTTCCTTGACTTTTATCCCTTCAACATTCTTTCTGTAGTTTGAATAATATTTCTCTCTCTCTCTCTCTCTCTCTCTCTCTCTATATATATATATATATGTATAAAATAATTAGGCCGTGTTTGATTTCGTTTTTGCTTGTCCTAATATGAAAAGCACCAAGCAGCAATTAAATATAATAAAAGTCAAAAGAGAGGATAACAATTTTTTTTTTGTTTCCCCCAAGCTTATTCTTCTTATGACTTTGATAAATTTCTTTCACATTTCATTATTAGCCATAGACTATAAGACACCTATCAAATTCTAAATTGCCCTTATGTTTTGAATTTCACATTAATGTTTTCAACAATTCTTGATAGTTTCTTGGCATGAAATATTGATACTTCACTGTAATTCTACAAGAGGAAACATGGGTTTCTTTTACATGTATGGGGAGTTGAAGTTAAAACGATTGGTCACACAAAAAACAGGATTGAGACAAGACAGAAAGATAGAAGATTAAACCCCCAAAAGAATTAAAACCTATGACTTTGTGGGGGGATATTTTCAGAAGTTTAAACTGGTAGGAATATGTCCATATGTTCCAGGAAATGTGTTTTATGAACTCCACCTGCCCAGGACAACAAATTCAATCTTCCTCCAATTTTTAAGACACATGATTCAGGGTTTTTGTAATATGGATCTTCCCCATGTTACCAAAAGCTGGAGTGAAAGGAACTGAGTAGGCCAAATTGAAAAGAAGAAGAAGATGAAGAGGAAAAAATGGTTTAGCTGAAGTGGACAGCACTAGAAGTCAACACAAGATGCAATGGTGCCAGCAAAGCCTAAAGGTCCACCAGGTAATAAAACAAAGACCCACTCATAACTAAACTCCAGAGCTTGAATTGAAAAAACACCCACCGGACATATGGAGGAAAAACTAAACAATTATTAATTACTATCTATTTAAAAGTCAAGATTTTAGGCACCCAAAACAACATAAATGTGTATTTTTTTTTTTTATAAGGTCCAGCTTGATGAGTCAATGTATCAGGCCACTATATTTGTTTCTAGAACTTGCTTATTTAAAGTTCAGAAAATGTGTTCTATAGAATAAGGTTGATGAATTAGTCATTGTTCATGATGGAATCATTGGAAGTTTCTTGTGATTTACCACTATATTATTATTTATTTATTATTTTCGTGGAAATGCTCAATGAAGGTTTTTAGTCCAAGATTGAGATTCCCCTCCCCTTCCCTCCTTTTTTTCCCCCTTTTCAAGTCAATATCAAACCAAAACTAATAACCCCTTTCTCTCAATTTCTCGTTTAGATAAAGAACTAGTTCCATCTTTTCAATCAAATAACTCCTTTGGTCAATTTTTTCTTTGTATATATTTTATTTTGATACATATTCAAAGAGCGGAAACATAAAATATTATTTTTTAAAAAGATTACGTTTTTAGTAATTTAACTAGATAATATCGAATTGAAATTAAATAATGAACATTTTTACATCATATTTAATTTTAATTAGTACAACAAAAGTAATTTCACTCATTTAACTCGAATACTACATTAATTCAGATACTAAAAGATAAGAAGAAACTTAGTGGAGGAATGAAGTTTATCAAGAGCAAGCTTTTTTGGGACGGAAAATTTTCCATCGTCTTCATCTTCATCTTCTCGGGAGAAGGTAAAGAAAAGAGCTAAAGCTGTGATGATCATGAGCAAATAGATTAGTCTATAAGACCATGATTGAGTAAGGCACTAATGAAGCGTAAAAACGAGCAATGTAACAGTAAGTTAAAGAGTGAAAGCTACCCAAAAGGTGATTGAATGATATCCTAAAAAAAAAAAAACACTAAAAACAAATAAAAATGGGATTTTATTTTATTTTATAGTAAAACATATGATAAGCAGCTAGAAATTAATAAGTTAATGCTACCAACTTGGTCAAGAGATGAAGATCAGTTGAGATGAAAGATTAAAAAAATAAATTAAATTAATTCATAAGAAATCAAAAGATGATCGAGTGTATATTTGACTAGATCATGCTTTGAAATTATTTGGTTACATGTTCTAGAAGTATTCAATACAAGATGCCCAAAAACAAGGCTAACAATAGGATATATTTATTGTCTTCCAAATTAGATATTTTCTAGATTTTTTATTTAAAATTGCTCAAAATAATCTAATTAAGGTTTGAACTATTCCAAGTTTTGATATGCGAAGATAGTGAGTATAAGAATAATTAATTAATTGATAAAAGAACTAGTGTATTGAATTATTTTAAATAAATTTTTATTTTTTATTACGTTTCATAAATTTTTATATTTTTATTTTAAGTCAAAAAGATCTTTATGATTAACGGTTTTTAATCAAAGCTTTATTTGTTAATTTATATCTTGTGACGTCCACGTAATGTTAAGTAAATGATGAAAAATATCATATAGTTATATTATCATATTATATTACCTTCTAATACGATTTATTAGAATATTATATTAATATCACGTGATATAAAATTACAAATTACGTTTTGATTAATAACACTTAATCAATTGTTAATAATAAAAACTTATTTAAAATTTTTTTAAAAATATGATGTCAAATATTTTAACATTCATTTAAAGCAAAATACACAAATTAAATAAAGTTTTAGGACAAATAAAATAAGGTTTAAAGAGGGGATAAAGAAGAGAAAGGACAGAAGTGGGGTGGGTCATGCAATGGGGATTATGGAGATGGTGGCTTAGCAAGGTTTCTCCACTCGCAAATATTGAATGATGATGGCCTTGAATTCGTGGGTGGGATATTATTATGTAAGTGGAAATCAAGCTTTCCCATTTGTTTAATTAATTCATAAACAATAACCTAGGTTTCCTCTAGAATCCTCAATTCGATTTCTTAACTTATTTTAATTTACAGAGGAGGGAGGAAGAGGTACACATTTCGGTTAGTCTCCATCCAACTTTCGTGTGGTGGTGTTGGCCTCCATCAATTATTATGTACCTAAAAACCATTTACCACTATCTCATGCTCCAGCACATTGATTTTTAATTGTCACGTGGCAAATACCCTCATGGACATGTGTCCACACAATAAAAAATATATATTTAACATATTTAATAACATATGCAAGGGAATTGTTTTTTTGAAAAAGAATTAGCAATAGCTAAGAGTTTGAAAAATTCATAACATTTAAAATTTATCATAAATAATTTGTTGAAAAAAAAAAGAAAAGACATTAAATTTAAGAAATGCTTTTCAAGTACTTTTTGAAAAGAACTCTTGAAAGTGCAAAAAACAATGGGTTTTACTAAGAGTGCCTTAGGGCAATATTTAATGTTATTATATTAAGTATATCTTTCAAAATAATCACATTAATTATTATCACTTCTGTATTTAATACAAAAATATTACTATGACTAATGATTTAATTAAGCTTAAATGAATGTCGTTAGGGTACTTTCTTTTTCTTTTCATAATTCAATTCCGAATGATAATTTATTTGAAGTTTTTCTCTTTGTAAAATAGACACTTGTTAATTGGATTTTTAAAATATTATAATTTTATGAAATAATGGGCCAATAAAGCATATAAAAACAAAGAGGGAAATTTCCCATAGGCAAGTTAGAGTGCTAAAGAGAGCAATTTGAATTGAATGAATAAATTAAAAGGTAAATGTGAAAGAGAATTTTGAGAAGTACTTTCTCTATTTGCCAAAAAGTCAAGCTGAGCCGCGGATTGAACCTCGCGTTGACAAAAGAGGCGCTCTGTGGTCAATAATGATCTGCCAGGTGTCGGTCAACCCTTGCTTTTATCAATCCTCTTCCGCTTGATCCAACGGTGATAGTGCCACGCTTTTCCAGGCAAATTTAAGGAGTTTTTTTTTTTTTTGCTTGTGGGTGGCTTTTGACTTTTCGAACTATGCCAGAATTTATGACACTCTTTCAATATTTCACCCCACCATATGAGCAAAACTCTTCCCCAAATCTCACAATTGGAGCGTGGCCTTCGCACTAATCTCAATTTATTATTAGAAACAAATCCATAACTATTTTTTTTTATTTATCAAAAATCAAAGATGTACACTCATATTTTTATTTATTTTTTTATTTATAGAAAATAAATATTAAAAATATCAATTAAATAAAATTTTAATTAATTGGTGCAAAATCTCTTTGCTTAAAAAATAAAGTTTGAATCTATATATTTGATCTTACAAGTATAAATTTAATTTCACTTTTCATCAATTAATTATATATTTAAAACTTTCTTTATATCTTTGATAGTAAAATCATAAAAATACTGTTTATGAAAAATAAGCTGTTAAATATTGTTTTGATACTTACTATTAACTATATATTTGAACTTTTCTTTACATCTTCGTTAATAAAACTACAAAAATACTGTTTATAAAAAATAAACGGTTAAATATTGTTTTGATAATTACAAGTTAAATATTGTTTATAAAAAATAAACAGTTGAAGCCTTTTTCTTAAAAAAGACTAAAATTTTAATTTAAAAATTAATTTACGTAAAACAAAAATGTAAATATTGTTTACAAAGAGCTTTCAAAAAGTTTGTTATGAAAGGGAAATGCACACGAACCTATCTAGTACTTTCTTAAGCAGTGTTTGACTGAACATACTCACTAATGCCATTCTAATCTCACTACTTTTTGCCCTCGGAAAAAAGCTTTTCACAAATTGCAAAATCAAAGATATACAAAGAGCCATGGAATAGAGACGAAAACTATCACTCTTAAAGAGGGGATCAATCAAAGCCTTGAAAAAAAAAATTGTCAACGTGTCCAAGAGCGTGCAGGCACGCTCTCATAAAGGAAACTCGAATAGAATTCGAATAAAATCCCCCACTAAAACCACCACTAATCTAAACTTTCAAAACCCTCCAAACCCCAATTGAGTTTGCTTAAACTACCCCATCTTAGTCAACGCCCCCGCCCATTCACTCACCCAAAAAAAAACTAAAAATAATAGAGAAAGCATAAAACATTAATAAAAATGGAACCCAAAAAAGTGTGCCTTTTTCTTCATTTTGAAAAGCCCCCTCCCTAACCCTCCACAAAAGTCAACGCCCCCCTTCCCTCTATCCTCCAACCCAGCTTCTTCTTCTTTTTCACATCTTCTTTCTCTTTCCCCTGACAGTTTAAGAGCAAAGAAGAGAGAAACAAGGAGAAAGAAAAACTTCTTTTATTTTTTTATTTTTTTTAGTTATGGGTAACGGTTTCGGCAAATTAACCGTGTGCTTCACCGGCGGAGGTGGATATGGCGGGGAAGAAGCTCGTCGTAGAAAGGAAATCTCCATGTTCTTATCGGATCCCCTCGATGAAGGACTCGGTCACTCTTTCTGCTACGTCAGACCTGATCCGACCCGACTCTCTTCGTCCAAGGTCCATTCCGAAGAATCCACCACGACTTTCCGTACGATCTCGGGGGCCTCCGTTAGCGCCAACACGTATACGCCGCTTTCGACGGCGCTGGTGGACCCGTACGTCAGTTACAACAACAGCTGCTTCGATCGAGCCGCGGCTTTCGAGAGCACGACGTCGTTTTCCTCGATCCCGCTGCAACCGATTCCGAAGAATTTAATGAACTCTTCGGGTCCGATGTCGGGTAGCCTCGTTCCGGGTTCAGGTCCTTTAGAAAGAGGGTTCATGTCGGGTCCGATTGAGAGAGGGTTCATGTCGGGTCCCCTTGATAATATTAATAATAATAATTATAATCGCGGGTTATTTTCGGGTCCACTCGAAAAAGGCTTTTCCGATCAGTTCCAAAGAAGCTTTTCTCATGGAGCTTTTGCTTTTAAAACCAGATCGAAAAAAGGATCTTTAATTCGGGTCCTCCAAAGAGCCATCTCAAAAACCATGTCTCGTGGCCAAAATTCCATCGTGGCTCCAATTAAAGGTGTCGTTTCGGTTAAAGTACCCGAATGGGCAATCGGGTCAGAAAAGAACCCGATTCATCCTCACAATGAGAATTTGACGGTCAGTAGTTTGAATCTGAGCAGTGAAGGTAGTTTAGATGATGATGAGTCAATGGAAAGTCAAAATCTTCAATGGGCTCAGGGCAAAGCAGGTGAGGATCGGGTACACGTCGTCGTTTCGGAGGAACATGGATGGGTTTTTGTTGGGATTTATGATGGATTCAACGGCCCTGATGCTCCTGATTACTTGCTGACAAATCTTTACTCGAATGTTCATAAAGAACTGAAGGGCTTGTTATGGGATGATGGCTTTGAACAAGCCCCTGCTAGTTCCCCTGAAGAAGAAAAACAGAGTAGCGAACGGGAACCGGCTAGGGGTTGTTCCGATGATGCCTGTTCCCGGTGTATGGAGCAAGAGTATTATCCCTGTGAGAAAGAAGTTGATTCCGATTTGATTTCGAGTTCAAAAAAGAGAAAAGGAAGGAATTTGAAAGGAAAGTATAAAGGCGCAGCGAAGAGGTGGGAAGAGAACCAAAGGAGGTGGAAGTGTGAATGGGATAGGGAAAGATTAGAACTTGATAGGAAATTAAAGGAACAGTTGAGTAGAAATAAGTCTGATGGATCCAGATCAATGATAAATCATGGTGATGTTTTGAAAGCTCTGTCTCAGGCTTTGCAAAAAACAGAGGAGTCTTATTTGGATATTGCTGATAAGATGTTGATGGAGAATCCAGAGTTGGCCTTGATGGGTTCTTGTGTGCTTGTTATGTTGATGAAAGGTGAGGATGTTTATGTGATGAATGTCGGGGATAGTAGGGCAGTTTTGGCACAAAAGGCGGAGCCGGATTATTGGTTGGGGAAGGTCAGACAGGATTTGGAGAGGATTAAAGAAGAAACATTGCATGATCTTGAAGGTTTTGATGGAGAGAGATCTAGTGCAATTCCTGATTTAACTGCTTTTCAGCTAAGTGTGGATCATAGCACCAGTGTTGAAGAGGTAAGATCTCATATACTGATCTTTTAGTACCCAAAGAATGACTTGGATGCCTTTTTTTGTTTGTTGATGGATTGAGGTCGATGTCTTATTTCATTTCAGGAAGTTCAGAGAATAATAAATGAACATCCGGATGATGCTTACGCAGTGATGAATGACCGGGTTAAAGGTTCTTTGAAGGTCACTCGAGCTTTTGGTGCTGGTTTTCTGAAACAGGTAACTTTTGAACTACTTTAGGATGAATATACGCAATTAGCTTTTGCTTCCTTGGTGTTTGAGAATTGAAATTTTTGGGAAAACTTTGAGAAAAAACTCCATCCACTCTGTTTGCAGCATAAAAGTTTTGCATTTATGTAAGGAATGTTGCCCAGAATTGGCCAAGTTAAAGTTGATTCTTGGAGCATCATTCTGAGAACAGCAATCACATGGGAAACATTAGTCATAGTCTAGCTATGCAGAACCATTGGCAAAAAATTTGCTTAATTTCTAGAATGCATACAAGTATGATTCATTAGGAATCAGTCTCTGGCAAAAAGGAACAACAAAATGTGGAAATCATTGGCAGTAGCTATTAATATAAGGCACATCAGACTTGCAGCTCTAATTTTTATTCTCTCTGGACACACATTCAAATAGAAATTAAAATGAGCAAATGAGCAAATGAGCAAATGGGTAAAGTTAAAGCTGCCAGTCCAAAGAATATGGCTTTTCAGAAGAAGAGCCAAATGACATTCTGCAATAAGATGAATAGCATACATAGAAATAGATCTTTTGCTTTCCCTTTTCCGTGAAAAATTGATAAGGTTTGTGATCATTTGTCTGATAAAGAGAGATCATATAATCTATTGAAATCTAACTATTTCCAATTCTCAAGGGATGTGCTTTGGCATGCTCTGCCTTCTGCAATGTGGTGGACCACAGGAACTTAGAGCAATTATTTGCTATGTATTTGCATTTGCCTTTGGACGTTTTGTTTGATTAGATTTGAAAGATTTTGATCAAATTCTGTATCTTATCCTTGTTTCTTTTTGAACTTCTGCAGCCTAAATGGAATAATGCACTTTTAGAGATGTTCAGAATAGATTACAAGGGAACTTCACCATATATCACTTGTGTACCGTCTCTCCACCACCACAAATTAGGTCCCAAGGACCGATTTTTGATATTATCCTCTGATGGACTCTATCAATATCTAACAAATGAGGAGGCTGTGTCTGAGGTTGAACTTTTCATCACATTGCAGCCTGAAGGAGATCCTGCTCAGCATCTTGTTGAGGAAGTGCTGTTCCGAGCTGCGAAGAAAGCTGGTACTATTCAAATATCTGTCTTAAGAAATACTATTTCTTTTTCATTCTTTTTTCCCCCTTTTCTTCTTTGTTCCTCGTTATACGTTTTACTAAAAATACTAAATGTAACATATTTGGCCTTGTTTATTGCAGGCATGGACTTTCACGAGTTACTTGAAATACCACAAGGGGATAGAAGACGGTACCATGATGATGTTTCCATAATAGTTATTTCTTTAGAGGGAAGGATATGGAGATCTTGTGTATAAGTAGAGAAAAACCACAGATAGAAGATATAGAGACATCTGCCAAAAAGTTCGGGCACTTCCTTTTTGCTGTTCTTTTTTTTCCCTGGTCACCTTTGTAACATAACACCTAAGCTCCTTGGAGGTTCGAGGAACTGAGTTGTGAATTGTACTGGGTGGTGAGGTGTGTAAAGGTGTAAAAGCTGGTTCATGTTCATTATAAACTGTCATAGAAATTGTAATTTTCTACTAATAAATGACATTCCTTTTTGAAAAGGGTTTTGTTCTTCATTATCCGCACTATCGCTTTCTGTACCTTCTTTGAACAACCCTTGCTATGAGCAACGCTAGTTGAGCATCTGCACCCTTTGCTCCGTTCTTTTAGTAAACAATTCATTACTCGGATGCTGTAAAAACTGTGCTGGACAGAAATTTCTTGCCTTGAACTTGTAGCTTCTTCCCCTTTTCAGGTTAACCAGGTTGCAATTGGTTGCTTAAAAGCTTAGAAGCACCTCAAATTATATACTATAAATATACTTCCAATTCTACAGGCAATATTCCCTCTGATGTAATGAACACTTTTCTGGAGAATCTAACCTAGAACATATTGTGAAATTGATTTGTGCTACATCAAAGCCATCAATCTTCTGCCCAAACTCAAAAGTTCAAAACAGGTTCACCTTTCTTTATCTTCTGGCCTCTCTCAACCAGGAATGCTTCAGTAGCAAAAGCTGTAGATTACTCATTGGATACCAGATAGCAATTGCCATTTGTGAAGTTGATCATCTTAAATTAAAGCTGCAGATCATTTATCTTTCCAAAGTCAGCAGCAGGACCAGAAGGAAATTTATTATACTTATTTCATTTCAAACAGCAGCCCATGTCAAGTGCTTCCACTTTCTGCTTAGTTCACTGATTGAGCAGTTTCGTATATAGGTGAAAGCCATCAATGAACCTACACCGACCCAAAACACAACTAAACACACCCCATTAAATGAAGTAAAAGTTTAAAGAGACTATATTTTTCTTTGCCAACTGAAAAAGATTCATCAGAACCTTCTGCAGAAGAAGGAAAAAGAAAAAAGAATGGAAACTCTCCCAATTAAGTAACTCTTGTGATTTATGTCCATGGCTGACTCCACGTAGCAAAATAACAGCCCAGGGATGAGGTGTATAGGACCCTACTTCACTAAAAATTGCCCATAATTTTCATAACTGCTAACCACTTTGGAATTGGCAGTAAATGCTTTGTCGTTGGGGGAGTTTGGTGCATGCCTCATCAGCCATAAAAACCTGTCATCTTTCATTAAATTTCTAACCAAAGACTTCAGGCCCTCTGCCTGTGCTCTTAAAAATTTGTAGCCTATCCCAAGCGTTGCCTTCGCTGCTAGGCCAGGAATCTTGGGGTGTCTGCTGGTGTAATCAGTGTGATCTGTGACTCTGAATCTCAGCTATCCATATCTATTCTTGGGCAAAGATCCAAACTAGAAATGCCGACAGCTCCTGGGTTGGGTCAGTTTGATCTTCGGGTTCAATCAGACTCATCTTGGACTGGTACATTGGACCTTGGTTTGTGCTTAAAAGAGCCTAACCCACCCCAGTTTTGCCTTGTTCAGCCCAAAGCTATCTTCAGGCCTAGATCATGATTAATTTCATTGATAACGAAGACCTTATTCAAAGTTGAGATCTTGACTCTTGACATTGATACTTTAATCCTTTTTTGTTTTTGTCTGAAAAAACAGGAAAGTCAAGTGATAGTGCTTACGGGGCTTACTCCTACCAGTGCCGGCATGACGGATGTAAGGATCAAACAAAACTAGCCTCGTGTCAGTCGATGAAGGTGGTAGGGGATCTACCAATGTTCAAATGGTCGACATTTTCAACTCCCAGTTATTACTTTAAAAAGAACAAAAGGGGAAATCCCTAAGATTGAATCGTCGTGGTTTGGGTGATTATAATATTTGCTACCCATGTCGGTTTGCGGTTGACATTTTCTTCAGAAAAATCCTTAGGTTCCTTCCTAACTTACCATTAAGCTTCTAAATTCTAATGAAAGAGGATAAAACCTAATGCATTAGCGTTTGACTATACTTGATAAGCATTATCTAATGTTGGGTTTGGTTACAATATTGTCCCTAAGTCAAAGTCTACAAAGGCAAGTTAGAAATTAGGCAAATCTCATTTATTGCAAGGAAAAAAAAATTGAACCAAGTGGCACGTTGGGGACTTGTATTGTCAGAATTAATAGTTATAATTCGAAATAATTGATGGAAATTAGTTGAATTCAATTAATTAAGTTTGATTTGTTCAAGTTTGATATTAATTGATTAAGAGAGATGATTTGTTTGATTATTTTAATCAATATTTGATATCTTAAATTTATAATTAAATCGATCAAAAAACTGTTTATTAAGAATATATATTAAATATTATTAATATTTTTGTAATATATATACAATTAAACTAAAGTCATTAATATTATTGAAACGTTAAACAAAGTTATAAAAATATGGTATATATAAATGCCATTGATATTCATAATAGTTAGAACCGACTTAACCAATCAATATAAGTGGGTTTCGGTCATTTCTTATTTTTGATATAATTTCGTGGATTTCAATTAATTTTTATAAAAATTTGATTAATTCAATTACTAAAATTTTAAGATTAAATTGATCAAATCAATCTATTACTCATCTTAACTAAAACTATAAGAAATTTGCCTCTAAAATAGACAATTGTAGTATGCATATTTGTTAAAGGATTTAACTTAAAAATGCACCTTGAATGTGTTTTTTTTTTTTTAATTTTTATAATTAAAAAAAAATTCGAACTCTATTTTTTAAATAAAAAAATAATGTATCAACTACTCAACCAAATGCTCGAGTGTCACCATGAAAGTGTGAAAGTATTAAAAACCATAGTTTGATGGTGAGGATATTCCTTGAAATTTTGTCAAAACATGGGATGTGGAACTCTTCTAAAAGATATCAGATTCTCTTAATAATGTGGAAACTTTGGATGATCCTTTGAAAGGAAAATATTACCAAAGAAATTATAAAAAGAAAAAAGAAAAAGTTATTGCCAGAATGACTACTTCCAGCTCCAGCTTAGCGTCTCTTTCAAAGTCTCAAAGAACTTTACCACCTCAGTCCCTGGAAGAAGTAAAAAACTTACCTGTACCAAGCAACAGTTCCCCGTTTTCAAATTCAAAACCAAATGCACCCGCTGCCCAACATGTAGATGTTGACTTTACCTCCATTGTTTTTTCTCCGTTCTATAAAACTACAAATTCCCATGGTGAACTTTACTCCCCATATTTTTGTGTTTCCATCATTGACATCAACTTTGAATTCTTCTCCTCTTTTGAACCAAACATCTTCGACTGAGCATTCCTTTCTCATTGCTTTGTTTTTAATATTTTGAGAGATAGTATTAGGTGTAGTTCTCTGCTGTTTCATTGGATATCATTATCATCAGGATTAAATAAATTCAACCCATTTCCAGAAACTCGATCGAGATTGTATTTCTTGATTCAACTTTTGCCCCATCTTTCTTTTGCTTAGACCATGTCTACCTTAAGCAAGAATCCTAGCAGCAACATGGGTTCTCCTTTCTTCCATGAATTCAAGAAACAAGCATCTTTCTTCCTCAAGGAGAAGATCAAAACAGCTCGTTTAGCTTTAACTGATGTTACTCCTGCTCAGCTGTAAGTTTGTTTTTTCTTGCGTTTTTTTTTTTTTTGTGGTACATACGAGGAAGTCTAAGTGGAGATAGGATTCCAGTTATTTTTCTTCCTTGTAACTTAAATAGAAGAGTTAGTTTTGATCTGGGTTGGTTTTTTCTGTTGGTTCCTTGGTATCTGCAGATTGACTGAAGAAGCTACAAATGGGAATACATGGACACCAGACACACGGACGCTGGGTTCGATTTCAAGGGCTGCTTTTGAATTAGATGATTACTGGAGAATTGTAGACATTTTACACAAGAAGTACGTATTTATGAACTCTCTGTCTGTCTCTGGCTGTTTTTCATTTCATCAGATTTTAACAGTATGATTTATATAAGTGATATTCCATTTGATCTTTTGCTCGCACAAATCAGGTTGGCGAAATTCGAAAGAAAGAATTGGAGAATCTCTTACAATTCTCTGATAGTTCTTGAACATTTGATGACTCATGGACCAGAGAGTACTGCAGAGGAGTTTCAGGGTGATAAAGATGTTATTGTAAAGATGGAAGGCTTTCAATACATAGACGAGAAAGGGTTTGTCTTAAACTTCATCTGTAATTTGTCTTTGTACTTTCATGGATTTTGTTCATAAGATCTAATATTTTAATGTGCAGGTTCAATTGGGGGTTAGCTGTTAGAAAGAAATCAGAGAGAATACTGAAGCTGCTTGAGAAAGGACCTGTTTTGAAAGAAGAGAGAAACCGAGCTCGGAAGCTAACAAGAGGGATTCAAGGCTTTGGGAGTTTCTGCCAGAGGGCTTCTTCAAGTCAAGGCATTTTGCAGGAATCATCACATGTAACATATGGAAGAAGTAATTCAGACTTTAACGATCATGAAAATCAGGAAAATCAGCTCCCGCCTACAAATGTAGGAGGTCCGATGCAAAGAGTTGAAAAACCGCAGCAGAGCAATGAGAATGCATCCTCTGAGGCTGGCAAGAAACAAGAGAGTTTCAAGTCTTGGAGCAGTTTCAGTGAAGGACAGATGTTCGAGAAACCTGAACCTCAAACAAGTTTCAAAGAGAACATGGTCCCTAGCAAGGAAGAATTTCATAACTGGAGTGGAACTGGTGAGTCTAATCCACTTTTGGGGGGTGACAACAATGAACCGAGGACAGGAATTTTGATAGAAGATGATCACCCTTTCAACAGCTCTGAGAATCAAACTTCCTCACTGCTCCTTGCAAGAGATGGCATTCTGCAAGGATGTTGAGAGACAGATTCTCAGGTCGTACAAGGTTTTACCTGAATTCCTACCACTGATAGATTTGTGGTTGATTAAGCAGTATGGTTTCTTGCTCTTATGCTCAAGTATAGAGGATTATGAAACATGTTAACCTGTTGTTGCAGCTAGATACGTAAATAGAAATTTATATCTTCTTTTTTTGAATCCAAATTTGTACGTTCAATTCAACACAGCATCCCGTCTTACAAATGAATTTATAGAGCCAAAAATAGCCTAAAATTTTCACTTTTTATAGCTGTATTGATGATTGTTAAGATGAATTTTCTAACAAGATAACTGCGAATTATCTTATACTAACACCCTGTGACTCCCAAGTGCTTTGTCCATGCAAAACAGATACAGTCCCACTTTTGCACAATAAATGACACCCACAATTTTGATTTGGTCAATGCCTATGTATTTGGTTGGGTCACTTGGGTACACAACTATGATGCATGAAAGCTAGCTTGATGGTAAAGAAATCAGTGATGACCAATCCCCCTATGGTTGCATAATCTATAATGGTGAAGCTAGGATGCCACTGTACATACTTACAACACAGGCTACATACAAGCATAGAATCATGAGAATTCAAGCTCTGCAAAGCCAGTCTTGAATTGCCTGACGTATTGCATGGTTAGGAGTCAGATTTAAGTGACTCAATTTCAAATTGGTCATGGGTGAACTTTCACGGCCATTTTCCAACCAGTCACGCAAGGCTTCTCCTTCATATGTGAACCCATCTGCTGCCACTTGAGGGTCATGCATTATTTCCTGGAAAACGAACAATTACATGTGAGATGTACAGTATGACAAAGTCAAACCTATAATATCTTAAGCAGTATCAGAGTCCTGAATTAGAATTAGGCTCAAAGCAACTTAGGCTGGAAAGAGTAAAAGTGGCACTCATGATGCAGCAGTATTGTTTGAGCTCTTTCAGAGTTTCACAAAGTTTAAGTTTCATAAACACTACTGTGAACTAATTACAGCCTATGTACAAGCCCAAATCCTAGTTTGAAAAGTAATGCCATAAGAGGTTTCAGTTTTCACAATAAGTTGTTTCCTCTCTTTTTTTTTCTTTGTGCTGAAAGGTGTAAGAGTAATGATGTGTGCAGTACAGCATGTACTTGGAGATGTCCAAAGCAATTCCAACAAACCCTAAACTAGAGTTGGGGTACGTAAAAATTTAAAAAAGAGTTAGGAAGTCAAAAAGAAAGTTCATTACCTCATAGAGGAATTACACAAGGAATCCAACTAAATTGAAGCTAGATTAAGCTATTAAATAAGTTTCGAGGAAACTGTCAAAAGCAAGCTCAAATTGACATGATTAGCTCATTGCAAAATCAGTCCATTTAACACGGTCATCAATGAGTATTGAAATATTTCTATTATTTAATGTAGTCATATGAATTAGAAGACACTCACCTGAAGGATGGGGCACAAAAAGAAAGATGGCACTGGCCGCTCCACAGAGACATGCAACTGCCCCAGTTCCCTCACCAGAGATGGTTTGAGATCAGGCCGATCCCTACCACACAATTCACAGCATTGCAGCCCCAGGTCTGCCAAACGCCTGGCCACAAACATAGGCCATTCTCCAGCTGATGTATCCAAAATTGATGCTAATTTACCACATGACACAGCTTTTCGCACCTCACCTACTAACCCAACTGGTGGCCTCCCAGTGAGTATCTGTAGAATGATCAATCCAAAGGCATAAATATCAGACTTGGGAGTCAGGACTCCTATCCTTTGAAATTCAGGATCTGAATATGGAAAAGCACCCTTTGGCTCAGTACTACGACGAAAACTTGGGCAATATAGAGTATCCTCTGTTACCAGCCTAGAGATACCAAAATCACATATCTTGCAGCTTAATTCTGAATCGAGAAGAATGTTCTCAGGCTTCAAATCACCATGGACAATCTTTTCAGGTTTTGTAGAGTGCAAAAAGCAAAGAGCACTAGAGATTTCAGCTACTATACGTGCTCGGGTCTTCCAAGTCAAGGGAGAAACACTTGTTTTCCTGAAAAGCCGGCCTTGAAGACTTCCATTGGGCAAGTATTCGTACACTAGGGACCAGGCTTCAGGGCATACACCAAGCAAAGTCACCAGATGAGGATGTTGTAATTTGCTGAGAAGTTGAGCCTGCACCCACAAACACACAAACTATTATTACACAGAAATTACAACTCTAGACTAGTAGGCTATATGAAATGACAAATTACAACTCAGACTAGTTGCCAGTCTACTGAAAGGCAGAGAAATTATACAAATTTGGTTATACATTCAAGACTAAATTAACCCTTGCACATCTGTGGGAGAGAGGGAAAGAAAGTGTATGCAATTGCTGAAGCAGTGGCCCAGAAGGGAATCAATAGAAACATGTTTTTATTGTGCCAGGGAAAACAACAACATAGAGAGACATGCCAACCTCCTGTTGAAACTCTGACTGCCCTTGCATGTTATGTGGATACAGCTTCTTTATAGCAACAGTTCTACCCAGCATTTCCCCCTTGTAAACACAACCATGTCCTCCCTTTCCAATTTTGAAGCTCTCAGAAAAATTGCATGTTGCAGTTTGGACATCTGCCAATGAAAATTCAGCTAACTCAGGAAAATCTTCAACAAGCCCAATGAAACCATTACAAGTTGTGACTCCAGCTTGCCCGTGACTTCTCCAACGTTCTAACCAGCGCACAGCTTCCATTTTTTGCTGTCTGATTCTCTGCTTTTCCTGCCGCAAAGTTGCAATAGATGCTTGGATGAGTTTCAATTCTCCAGCAACTTCATCATGCCTACGATTTGCTTCTTGTGCACGACTGTTTAGGAGAGCAACATTTCTCATGGTCTTCTGAAGCTCTATTGTTACTTCTTGTTTCTCATTAACGAGCTTTTCTTGTTCTTGCAGGGTGGTTCTAAGGGCTTCCTCAGCTTCCTTTCTAAGTTTAACTTCACGAAAACGGGCAGATTCAAAATCTTTGAGCTGAAAAATAATCAGATCTCCAAACTTTAGAACACCCAACAGAATCCAAAACTTTAACCATACTCATAGTACCTTACCTACCATCATGTGTTGCAACTAACTAGAATCCAGTAAGTATTGTGTAAACAAATTGGCTAATATTTTGCATCAACATTCGTTTTATATTCTAGCTAATACTTTTCCTTTCGTTGCTGAAAGACAGCAGAAAAGAGACCTCGAACATACAAAGAAGCTGGGATAAAAGGCTGCATTCTCATTCCAAGTTCTCCTCACTCTCAGTTTAAATCTATTAATACCATAATATGAAACTACAATGGTGCAAGTGATATGTACTGCAAAAAATGCCATAAATTCACCAGCTTGATTGAAATGATGAACTGCAAGATACACAAACCAAAGTCTCTCTAACGGAGTGTGGATACCTACCTTATTGATAGCTTCCATAGCTTCTGATTCCAATTCTTGGCATTTCAATGACTCTGCTAATGCTCCATTCCTGGATGCTTCAGCTTCCATACTTACTTCTCTGAGCCAACTGTATAGACTTTCCTCCTCATCCTTTGAGTAAGAATCTAAAGACCATCTCGTTTCGGAAGAAGCACATTCTGAGCCAGTATTTGTACAACTTGGGCTAGACAAACTCTGATAGTAGGGGCGAGAAAATTTAGTGGCAAAACTAGATAATGTGGGTGACACAGACACATCCATATGAGCTGGTTCAGTCTCAGTCAATTGGGTAGTTCCAACAAATGGTATACTTCTAGAAGATTTGGAATGAATGTTTTCAGGGTGGACTAAAGAATCACCCTTAGTATGTGGCAGTGAGTTAGACCTCAGCATTTGTGCAATAGCAGCTTTGGCTTGACCAACTGGTGGCAAAGAACTTGGCTCTTCAGAAGCTTCCCTCATCCACACAAGTTTCCCTTTGTTGACAAACCATATATCACAGAAGCAGGGAGCATTTCTGGCAGCATAACATGCTTTGCTGGAGTTTTTTTTTATCCTCATGCAACTGTATTAAACCATTAGGATACTAATCAAGGATACCAGAAAAAAAAGCACTACAAATAATTTTCAGATGAAAAATGAAGAAGGACAGATCTAAAACACGAGGCTGAAGATTATTCTTAAGCACACAACAGGAACAAAACTAAAGTGATCTATGATTTGATTCCAAATGGGAAGAGACATGAAATGATTGCTAAACACTTCCTATATTAAACTTAGCATGCAGTATTGACGTTCTATAGTTTCTACTGCCTAAAAGTAGAACAAGAAAAAAAGAATTATGAAAAAACAATATGAAATGCAGAAAAAGTAAGAGTCTTGGTTTTTTTTTTTTTAAAAAAAAAAGCAGACTTAATTTGCAACGTTCCAAAATGGAAAGATGAACATTCAATTTTTGACAGAAGAAGTACTTACTTTTCTGGTATGGCACCCATAACAAGGTTCCTGATAGTGTGTCTGTTAACCAGTTCTACAATTCCTTTATGAACCTGGTCCGCTTCAATTGTGATAATGCTTGTCTTCACCTGCAAAGTGAATTCTTTGAAGATGAGGCCAATAAATCATGGAACATAGTAAAGATATCTGAATTTCCTTTATAAGATTCAACCTATAATCAAGTGAGACTGACAGATAAAAGAAAGTTCTGGTGAAGCAAAATCATCCACATTATTTATGCCTTGGAAGTCCCATCTCTGGTGCTTATGACATGTCATAAACTACAGATTGTAGGCTCCAATTTACCTTAATGTAGGCAGATATTAAAAAATTTGCTCGCCCAGCACAGAAAGAGATACCGCACCTTTAATTTGCCACAAAAACTTGAGTAATGTTCTAAAAGCTTTCTCAACTCTTCCTTCTCTTCCCTTCTATATGCAGAAACGACTTCACCATTGGCTTGACTTGCCGGTAGTTTCCCCACTGCCAAATTATGACCATCAATAACATATAATTAACAACTTTATATGTAGAAAGTTACTCATTAGGCTGCCTGAAAAGGGAGATCTGAATTCTGAATCCAACAAATTCCATGGATTACATTTGGTTTAACAGCAAATACGCAGAAGTCAAACGAAAAATTATTTAAGTTCAGCTCAAAATAGTCCATTCTACTAATACATTAACAACTCCCTCATTGCCTTTGAAAACTCATTCGATTTTTATTTTTACTTTTCTTAATTAAAATAACAGACAGAAAGAAAACCCCCTACGTTTTTGAAGAAAACGAAGATCTTCACCAAAGACACACCATAGAACATAAAAAGAAGAAAAACTTAAACACCCATTTACTAACTCTGCTTAACCAAGTCATATAATACAAAATTCTAACGAGAGAGAGAGAAAGAGAGTATTTACATAAAGTAGGGATCAGTGGTGAAGGCTGGTGAACATGAAGCAAACAGATATCTTTACCGCCAAACCGCCTCAACGTCCAACGTAACAAATTAACCGCTTTCTCCACAGACTTTCCCACCGCAACAAAAACTTTGTCTTTTTCCCCAGCGCCAACGCCACCAGCTTCCTCCGCTATTTCTGGCAACTGGGTACTCCCCGGACGATCAACTTGGCGCCTGAAACTCAACCCCGAAATGGGGTCTCGATTCGGGTCCTGGTGAGGCGGGTGGGCCGGGTTTAGGAGCTCCATTCTGTTTTTTTTTTTCTTGTTCTTTTTCACTTTGTTTCTTCAAAAGAGTTTTGTCATTTTATTGTGTTTTCGTAATTGAGATGAAGAAAGTGAGATGTTTTTTTGAAGTTTTGGGCGGAATTAAAAGGATACTTTTTGTGGGTTATTGCTTCTGCGAAAGTAGGGTGGAGGGCTTGACTTTTGTGTTGACTTTGATTGCAGAGACAAAAACACAGAGGATTGGTTGGACTAAGAAGAAAATTTTTCTTGAATTATTGAGGTGAAGGAATATTTGAATCTCGGCAACTTGGGAAGTGTTTGCCTCTGCCTCTTTCGTTATAGTAAGACTTTACCAGCTGTTTTCTTCTCTCTTTTCTTTCGGAAAAAAAAGGTCAAATTAAATTAAAAATGTTTTTTGTGTTAAACAAGTGAAATGACCCTAAAAAAAAACTTTTATTTTAATTGTAAATCTTTTATTTATTCAATTTCTTTAGATTTGTTTAATTTATATTTTATTCATTTTTTGACAAAAATATAAGAATAATAATATCAACTAAATAAATATATTTTTAATACTCCAAAAACGTGTACATTATATCAATCTGAAATATTATTAAAAAATATTAAGATAGCACAAATCTCCCATTAATAAAAGATAAAATGAATTTTCAAGTTATAAGTAAGAATGTTACTTTACTTGATAAATAAATTTTTTGAATTAAAAATATGAGTTCGTGATAAAAAAAGTTTGATTCTATGTTTATAAATATTTATTTCTTGATTCAATATTTTCAAGTAATTTTTTAGTTATTGATTTGGATTTTTTCCCTTTTTCTTTAATTGGTTTGATATTGTTTTAAATTTAATTCGATGGGTACCTCTTTTTTAGTTTAATTATAAAAAAAATCTTATATAAGCAAGCAAAAAAATTACCTACCCGTGCATCCACAAGACACAATTAAAAATTAATCTCCTTTCACTAATGAAGCAGGTGAGTGATACAAACTTAAAGCAGCTAACACAGGAATAAAATCGAAAACTTAAAGCAGCGTTTGGATGATTAAATGATCTAAACTCTGAGAGTAATCAATTTCTAAGTCCTACTAAGTCTAACCTCATTTAGGTGACATGAATTGGCATGTAGTATTTAATTTTTGATAGGGGCTGAGGATACATTAGGCAAATGATCAGGGAACCCAGCCAAGGGAAAGAGGTCAAATTTGAACCTGTAGAGACAGGGTATTCCAGATCCTAAAATAGAAAAAAGGGTCCAAACAAGAATTCCCAGTGACATTTCAAGCATGTATCAGGATTCAGGAGACAATGGAAAAAGCTAGAGAATTGACCATAAATCACAAATATAAATGAATGAATTTGAACTCTATCATCATCTGCACCATCTCTTAGTTCATTGTTACGACAATATGAACATTAAGAAAATAAGAGAAACAGCAAAGCTTAAAAATAAAAAAACTTTTTAAGAGAAATAGAATAGATCAAAAACTTGCGAGCTGAAATTGCTTTGGCAAAAAACAGGACATTGCTTTTATGCCTCCTCCTCCTCCATTCTGATGAATTAGAAGCACTTCCTGTGAACGATTGATGGGCCAGATTCATCATACTCTGCCTTAGCAATCCACATCTGCATTCCAATCACAATCAAGTAAACTTTTTTAGTATGTGTATAAAGCTTATTAAAGCAAAAATAACAAGAGAGAAGGTAAATATACGAATCCTGTTCAGTTCAAATGTGCAATTAACCAGACTATTTGCAGAAAAGTGCCTTCTGTCACGCAGGAGAAGCTAATTTGCTCGATCTAGGACTCATTTGTCATGGAGAAAAAATACTAAAAATAAAAAAGTTATGTCCTAAATTTCCTTCTCAATAATGAAAACATAGAGCAATTAATATAAATGGTAAAAGCATGGACTCCGTTAAAATTGTCAATAATCATCATCAGAAGTAGATAATACCTGCTGGAAAGTACTGAGAGATGCCAAGATGGAGCCTCCGATCCAAACACTGTATTTCCTTTCAGGTGGAGCCACCACCTTAATTTTCATGCTGCTTGGGGCCAAGGCAGTGATTTCCTTGCTCATTCTGTCAGCAATTCCTGGGAACATGGTAGTTCCACCACTCAGAACAATGTTTCCATACAAATCCTTCCTGATATCGACATCACACTTCATGATGGAGTTGTATGTGGTTTCATGAATGCCAGCAGCTTCCATTCCAATCATGGAAGGCTGGAAAAGGACTTCTGGGCATCGGAAACGCTCAGCACCAATGGTGATCACCTGACCATCAGGCAACTCATAGCTCTTCTCAATGGCAGAACTAGTTTTGGCAGTTTCGAGCTCTTGCTCATAGTCAAGTGCAATATATGCCAACTTCTCTTTCATGTCCCTCACAATTTCACGCTCAGCTGTAGTGGTGAATGAATAACCACGCTCAGTCAAGATTTTCATAAGGGCATCAGTAAGGTCACGACCTGCTAGGTCAAGACGGAGGATGGCATGTGGGAGGGCATATCCTTCATAAATGGGGACAGTGTGGCTCACACCATCTCCAGAGTCCAGAACAATACCTACATAAAGTATTGTAGAGAACAGTAAGCAGATGAACAATGAGCAGAGTAAATGTAAATTACAAAGATCCTGATCCTACTATATAACTAAAAGTTCTAGGTGTTATATCAGGAAGACTTTTAAATCATTATGAAAACTACTGAATAAGCACAAAATCAATACAAACAAGACAATGGGGTGAAATGGCAACCAAGTTGAGGTTACTTCACATTTCTCCCTAATTAATCCACAAACAAAATCCTTCAAGATGTGAAGATGTCCTGAACCAAAGTGCAAATTTTGTCTTTGAGTTTGGTTAACTTTTATCCATGAGATTGAGGGTAGTCAATTGCTTACCAGTTGTACGACCACTTGCATAGAGGGAAAGAACAGCCTGGATAGCAACATACATTGCAGGAGTATTGAAGGTCTCAAACATGATTTGGGTCATTTTCTCACGGTTGGCTTTTGGGTTGAGAGGTGCCTCAGTGAGAAGAACAGGGTGTTCTTCTGGAGCCACACGGAGTTCGTTGTAGAAGGTATGATGCCAGATCTTTTCCATATCGTCCCAGTTGCTAACAATACCATGTTCAATTGGGTATTTAAGAGTCAGAATACCACGCTTGGACTGAGCCTCATCCCCAACATATGCATCTTTCTGACCCATGCCAACCATCACACCCGTGTGACGTGGACGACCCACGATGCTAGGAAACACGGCCCTTGGAGCATCATCACCAGCAAATCCAGCCTAAACAGAGGGAAATATATCATTGGAAAAGACCATACAAACCTAAAACAAAAGGCTTAGAACACCAAATCACTCATAAACACATGAAGGAAAGACTATCCTAAATTGATACCTTAACCATTCCAGTTCCATTATCGCAGACAAGTGGCTGAATATCCTCGCCATCTGCCATCTTGTATCACCAGCTGAAACAAAATGTCAGAACTAGATCAACATCACAGGTCACAACAACAATGGAAGCAGCCCACAATTCAACAAGCATGATTTGAATCATTTATGAACCAAGATATACAACAAAAACATCCCCTTTCCCCGAGAAATTAGAAAGATAAATGCAAAATAAAATCTGTGACAAAATTCCTTGTCCACAATAAATAATCCATCAGAAACAATTTGTTCAAAAAATTACTATCATTAAATTCGAGAACGGAATCCTTTCATATCATCATATATTCTCATTTTTTAACGATTTTGATTGATAAAAAAATAGAAACCCCAAACAGAAAAAGACAAAGCTAATTCATGGAAATTAACGAACATGAAATCCTAACTCAACCTAGATCCAATCATTAGAAGCTAGAGAATCATAAAATTATCCAAAGATTCCAAACAAGAACCATTAATCAATTAAACCAAGAACAAATACAAAAAATTCCCACTAAATTATCATAATGCCAATCAAAATCAGATCGAAGGTCAACAATTTATGCAATCATATAACAAAACGGGAATCTGAAATTTTTCATTTCTTGTCTTCTTCTTCTTCTTCCTACATTTTCTCATGAAACAAACAGAACTGAAAGAGAAATCACCAGCGGAAAAAGCAAAAAGGAAAAAACCAGGGAAAGATGGAATCAGCTACCCGCCCTTTGGGTTCCAAAAGAAAACGAAAATGGTAAGTCAGAAATGATAAACTTTTTCAAATTTAAAACGCGAATGGAAAACTTTTTAGCTGTTTTTTAACCTTTTACCGGGTCCTTCGGCTGCAAGCGCCCTGAAGGTTAAGGAGCGCTTCAACAGCCCTTCGAACCGGTAAAACCGGTTTCCCATCCATCTTCACAAAAATGAAAAGAAGAGGTATATATATGTCTTGAATTAATATTAGCAAATATAAATAAAAATAATACTCTTTCAGTTCTAAATTAAATGTTCACTTTCCATATACATTCAAAGTTATAAGAATAAGAATTTTATTCCTTACTTTACAAATTTTGTCTTTACAGTGACAGAAGAGGTTGAGTATCTTATCTAAAACTAATATTTCAATTAATGATAACATTCAAAATATATATTTTATTTGAAAATATCTTAAAATAATATATTATTTATTCGATTTAGAAATGATGGAATAATATTGTGCTTGAAATTCAAAACAATCGATTTGTGTATATATATAATTATTGTTTCTAGTGTCTTGTGCTTTTTATCATATAATATAAAATTTTTGGAGCATAAAAATTAATTTGTAACAATCAGTTTTCAAGCATTATTAATTCAGTAATTTTTCAGCCTAAATCACGTAACATTTAAAATTTTACTTATACTCTTATATAGATTTTAATAATAACTATCACATTCAATTGGGATATGGTATTACACAATAAATTTTTTTATTACATTCATTTACATGAATTATTCACTCTTAATAAGGAATTTTTTAGATCCATTAAAATTTTTATATAGAATTTCACACTCATAAGTAATTAATCGACAAATAATTTATAATTATAGTTAAATAATTATAGAATTATACATTTATAATTGATATAATCCCAATTACTTTCTATGTTTTGCCATTCAAGTTCAGAGTTTAGCACCCATTGTGGTCCCTAAGCAGTTTTAATTTTAAAATCTTATGTTAAATTATCATGAAGGAGTCTTTGTAAGATAAGAGATGATCTATACATTGGTTAAGTTGTTTACATGAATTCAGGCATACAATACAAGCTTGGTTTTTCAGAGTAACAAAAAACAAAAGCCCAAACCCACCAAATCTGCAAACTGGATTTGAAGTTTAAGTGCCCCTCGAGCCTTGGCCTCGAAGAAACATCGACTCCCTGAGCATTTGGGAGCAGCGACCAAGAGCCACACGGCTAGGCACACGCCTTATGGTCATGGAGATGAGTCCGAGTCCTCCTTCCAAACCGCTTGACCCGCAACAGCAACGTATTGAACCCCATTTCCCTTATGGCATAACGCAAACGTCGCACGTTTGTACTATCAGTCAATCAAGCGCAGGGAAAGTAAAGCAAAAGCACACGTTTATTACCATCCGTTTGCTTTGCTTCACGAAGAGTAATACTGTTTGAGAAATATTTTTTTTCCAAGACTCTTTCAAAATAAATTTAATTTATATAACTTTTTCACATTTATATTGGGAAATTAGGTGAAAAATTAATATATATTGAACAAAAAATAATTCTATTGCATTTAATTTTTTCAAAAAAGGCTATATTCTCTTAATTAAGTTAGTATGGTTAAGTAATAAATAAAATTTTACAAATTAAAAAGATTCATCCATAGGCTTTTTACGAGCATTTTAATGATTTACGTAAATTTCTAGAAAAGAGAAAGAAGTTTATAAAATATATAAAAAAAAATGACTTCCCCATGTATGAATCAAAATTAATCGTATGCAAAAAAGATTGCCTCTTCCCCATGTATGCCACATTATCGATTCAGCAAAGTTTGCTAATAATATTATGACTTCAGATAGTTGGGGAATTGATTTGATAATAATAACCCAATATATCCGAATCATTAGTTAGGAAACTAAATTGATAAATTCTGCATATGGACCATCAAAAAGAAAAAATATATATATAAATATATCTTAAAGGTCCTACAAACATTCCTAATTTTTATCAGTTAAGTCTCATGAAACAAAATAAAAATTACTATTAAATCTGTAACGAAATAATAGCTCGAGTACTTCAAAAAAAATTAAAATATTTTAACTCGAAAAGAAAAAGAAAAAAAAACTTTTAGGGTGCACACAACATATTATATATTATATATATTTCTTTTCAATGACTTGGTGAATTAATTATCTCATGAAACAAAACCCTACCACCGCCGATCCGATGTTGGAAAAAAAAGGAAGGAATTATTGGCGGGAAAGAAGGAAAGAAAGAAAGAAGAAGCAAAGGCATACGGAAAGCAGAAGCAAAGAGGGAGAGAGAGTTGGGAATTGGGCGTGGGGAGATTGATTGTTGGGAGATGGGGACATGATGATCGAAGATGGGAAGCAAAATCATTAAGCATGAGCATGAGCTGCAATTATGTGGCATGAGAGTGTGTGTTTTTCACTTTTATCTATATACCCAACATTACCCCACTTTTTTTTTATTATTTTCTTTTTTAATCAATTAACTCCATATTTAAATTACTTTCTGATCTCTAACCATTCCCATATATTTTATATATAACTTTGGAGGTTTTCTTTTTCTTTTTTTTTGTATTTTACCGCTCTCGATTCTCTAATGTTTGCTTTATCTTTTTATCATATGAACCTAACATGTGTGTTCAAGTAGGATTGATTTGTATTATGGTTTTGTATTATGTTGATCAGATTAATGTGTCATCTAATCATCTATTTTAGCTTATCAAAAAAAAATTAATGCTTCATCTATTTAATTATTTCATGATTAGGCTTACGTATTTTTCACATTTTTTTATAAAATTATATCTCTAAAATCCGTTAATTATATGCATGTAATTATTCGGTAAATATTAGTATTCTAAAAGATAAAAAGAAAAAAAGAAAATTGAATTTCGTCAAATTGGCGGGCACTAATGAATTATAGGTTAATTGGTAAAATTAGCATTTTGTTGGTATATTGAAATTGTGTGCTAAGGTTAAAGTTAAATACAGGAGGGGTAAAAAATAAAAATAAAGGAGAAAATCGTGCACTAAAAGAAAGTGGGAGGCCTTAAGGCTTTCCCAAGTTTGGATGCCCTTTTATCTTTTTGTGGTGCGGTGAAATCCAAGCAATCCGATTGGGTCCCCCACCCTCTCCCTCAATTTCATATCGTGATATTCTCATATCAAGATGCATACTAATCTATATGTATATATTTCTTAATTTTGATCATAGTCATTTCAAGATTTATATTAATATTATCATTGCGTTATCTTAATATTGAACCGTCAAAGCCAATCTTCCCAAAATGGGAAAGCTCTAAAATAAATAAATAATAATAATAATCAATTTCATGGATAAAATGTTAGAAAAGCAAAATGGAAAGCCATCTCCATCTCCCTCTCCCCGCAGTCTCCTGCATATCCAACGCAGGAATCCTAAGCCTAAGGCAAAAGCTTATACCCAGCATGAAAATGGCCTGCAGTGGGACCAATGAGGAAGCATGCAGCCGAGGGCAGCTTTCTAATGCAAAATATATAAGGCTTGAATTAATTACTATAATAATAATAATAGATACTAGCATGATGGGATCTGGGGTATACATGGTTTTGGGGAATCATTACACGCTGTTTGCTTGCTTGTCTTGTAACCATTTCTAATCTCTTTAATTAAGCCAGAAGTCAATGACATTTCTACATGATTTTCACTAATTAATTATCATTTGATAGTGTAAGAAAGACTTGTGAGAAATTTGGTGAAAATTATGATAAGATTGTGTAAAGATGGTATCCAGTTTTTGGCTTTCTCTTGTGTATAATAATTTTGTGAAACACATTGCTGTTGTAATTGGGATCAATCATGCATCATCTCATGCTCTTGTTATATCAATCATGCAGTTTCTGTTGTACTCCTGACTCTCCAATTATGACTAGTGATTAAGATGAGGCCATTAAGAAAGCAAAGTAAAATCAAAGGCAATGATATTGTAAGAGAATTTTTCTCAGGTTTCCTTAACAATCATTTAGAACCCATTGATCCTGGCAGTCTCCTTGGAAGAGATCCAAAGCAGCAGCAACAACAATTGTCAAGGAGTGGAGCTCAACATGGCCTACAAGGCCTAAACCAGACACCCGACAATGTCTCCTTGCGGCGGATGCAAGCGACCCCATGGAGACAATTTCTCTCATAAAAGCCACACAAAACTTACATCAAAGACATAGGGAATTTTTTTTTACTTTTCTTTGCTTGGAAACCAAACAAACAAACAATAATGAGAAATCATGGGAAAAATCTCGTGATAAAATGAGGGTAGGGGCAGTTAAAGCTAGCCATAAGAACATGAAGGAATGTTAAATATAGTAATTAAATGGAATGGCTTTATTCCCGTCTGTAGTAAACCACGTGCATTGATGCATCAAAGTTCGCAGAGATCAGGAAAAAGCGGTTGCTTAAACGAGATTTTATATAGTTAGTTACTGGATGACTCTTTTGTTGTAAGAGTGAAAGAGACTTCCCCGTCTCAATAAAAAGGAGAGATAAATGAGAGAGAAAGTTAGGATAGAGACTCCATAAGATAGAGAGTCAGTGAAAGAGAAAGATTTGTGGGTGTGTTTATATATACTGCATTGGATCCTTCGCCGAAGTGGGTCGTCAAAAGCCTCTCTGCCTTTCCTTTTCTCTCTGTCAATCTCTTTCTCCATCAGAAACATCTTGAGAGCTAAATTCCAAAGAAAAGCTGAGAGAGAAATCAGAGAACAAACAAGAAAGATGGTGATGTGATGAATTAAACTCTTTGGCGTTTTCGTTCCTTTATCGATATCAAGCTTCTTTCTTCTCTTTCTAGGCTTTTAAGCCTCAGGCTTTCGACTAGTACGAGTTCTTTGTTTTTTCTTTTGTTTGCTTTCATTAATTAGCGCATGATCGTCTCTGATCTTTATTCTTTGTCCTTCTTGATCCTAGGTTAATTTCTCTCAGTTTCAAGCTTAAGACTTCAGTTCGTTCTTGGTTTCTTTATACCATTTTTCTTATTTTCTTCATATACTACAGATTAAAACCATGGGCGAGTCCAATTCTGATAAGTTTCTCTCTGAGAAAGATCCAAGTAGTACCATGGAATTCAATTGCTCGGTTAGACCTCCTTTAGAATCCCAAAAAGATCAGTGCCAAACTGCACCTCTTCAAGATGCTGATGATGAGCCTCAACAAAAAGAAGAGAGAGTACCAAAAGAACAAGATCAGCAACAAGAAGAAGTAGAAGATAAATACATGTTGGAGGTGTCCCCAGTGAAGTCAAAATTACCGTCTTTAGGAGAATTCAATGTTCATGAAGATTGTGAAGTTCATGAAAAGGGTGCGGTTCATGTAAATGGTGATGAAGAGAACAATGATGGGTTCAAGACTCCTACTTCTTTGGATCACAAAATTCCTAGCCTGCTCAAATGCCCACCTGCACCAAGAAGGCCAGTATATCTCCAAGCACCAAAACGAAAAGATTATGTTCACCGGACAATCCTAATTGATTTGACAAAAGAGATTGAGGCTTTGTTTCCTCCAGCTTTTCTTGCAGATCTAGGCAAGAAGATTAAGAAAGCCAGACAAGGAAGTGACTTCAAATGATATGATCATACATCATATATTTCTGTGAAGAACAAAGTTTATGTTTTTTCTTTTTTTTTTTTTTTAGTTCTCTTCCTTTTTGTGTGGACATTTCCACATGAAAGTGGCATTCTATCTTAGGTAACAGTGATCGGTATTCTATCTTAGGTAACAGTGTTCTCTCAACATCATCAATGCCATATTCAGCTTCATTTTAACATTTTCAGTTTCTGTTTATTCCTGTTCTTTTTCCTGTTTTTGTTGCTTTGCCACTGAACCCAGATCTAAGACTATATAACAACGTAGCAAAAGATCAAAGCTCACAAGTACAAATCATCATGGATTTAAGCCTTAGGTTCTTGCTTTTTGGCTGCACCCCACCAAGCAGTTAAAAGATAGACTTTGGGTTCTCTCAAAGGTTTTTAGAATAAAATGAAAATGGAGTCCTTTTTCTTTTCCCTTCTGATGATAGTGCTCACAAAAATGTATCGCATTGACTTTGTTAGTGTAAAGAAAATGGGGTTGCCATTGACTTTCCCAAGGGAAGCAAACATACTCCTTTGTTTTTACCAGTTGGGTGAGCACACCCAAGTGCGATATTCCCTCTGATGACAGAAATTTATCATGGCAGTCAATGGTAGAGGCCAGAGCCAGATGCCATCCCTAAATTCAAGGTAGTTTTTGCCCCTCCCACCTGCCCCTCTTGGAAAGTACATGCCCTTTTTTTTTTTTAATTGTTTTACTTTGTTTATTCCTTTTCTTACAGCATGAAATGTGAGATGGTTCTCATAGCATAGAATGTAGTAGGCAGCAGCTAGCAAAAGGAATTTGATCTAACCTGTCCAATGCAACAAAGTCTTCTGTTTATCATTCAAGGCTGGGAATTTTTTGAAGGGTTGGTGGATAGTTAGATATAATATATGTATAGTAGAATGTTTTAAACTTTTAAGGTTTTCTTCTTTACTTTTTTCCAAAGAACCACACATGTTAATTCTGCTTCAAACATCAAAGATTCTATTCCGGGTTTAAGTTTGAATAAAGAATAGAAAATGATAGTTTATGCTTTCTTTTGTTATAAAAAATTATCTCTTGGTTTAAGTTTGAATAAAGAATAGCAAAATGATAGTTCATGTTTTCTTCTGTAACAAAAAATTATCTCTTGGATTATAATTTTAAAAAAGAAAGTAAATCTTAGATTTTTAAAACATATCTACATTACTCTTAATATTTTTGTTAAGATAATTATACAAATTCAATGATACACTTAGAATATAATACCATTGGTTAATTGGCTAGTTAGCTAGTTAGATTACCATTTACCTAGTTAACTAGTTAAATTACCATTTATATTACAATATCATTAGCTAATTAAAATATAATATTATTTGCTAGTTAGGTTAGTCATTAGATTACTATATTTAGCTAGTTAACTAGTTAGATTACCATTTGGATTACAATATCATTAGCTAATTAGGATATACTATTATTTGCTAGTTAGATTAAAATTTAGATTACAATATTATTAGCTAATTAGGATATATATATATTATTGGCTTGTTAGCTAATTAGATTACAATTGTTAGTTAATTAACTAGTGAAAATATAATGCTATCGGCTTGTTAATTAGTTAAGTAGATTAAAATATATATTGTTATCTAGTTAGAGTTAGATTATGAATAGAATTATTAGTCTTATATATATATCTCATTCATTTAAAAAATAAATAAAATGTCAGAATACAATATTTATTTTCTTGTAGGAATTAATTTTAATTAAATTTAGTGATTAATTTAATATTATATCTGATTGTATTTGGACCAAACAGGTTGGATCCCTACTCAAATTGAGGCCAAATCTTATATGAGGAAATGGATGAATTTCTTCAAATTCCCAAAATGGATATTATATAATTGTAGAGTTTATTCATAACCCTAAAACAAGTCTTACTTATATTTCCCCCTATAAAACAGTAGATAATGAATACAAAGTGGAAAAATAACCAGCCAGGATAGAAGAATTCTCATCTTCCTTGAAACAACCTGATAGTAGTAATTGCAAATGGATAGTACAAAATGTGTGCTAGCTTTGGCATAGGGCTAAAAATATAACATGCGCAGCCAACATGCAAATCCTGACAGATAATCGGTCAGAAATATTTCTATCCTTTTCTTCGGTATAAATGAATTGCTTTAATGAGATAGAGCCATGACTGGGGCCTGGAATGCTGCTCTAATTAGCCCGAAACTTAGCCCACATCATAACTTTGGAAAAAGGGTATCAGCCTGAGGCAAGTACAAGGGAATTAACCTCCTTCAGGTACAAAAGTTAGATCAGTTGATTCTTCATATGCTAGCCCATCCAAGTTGTGGGCTAACCCAATGATATAAGCCAGAACTACTCTTGGGCCAGGTGGGTTGGACATTCCTCAGCAAGTACCCCAAAACAAAGAGTTTAGCTCATAATGAAAACCTGACAGAAATTAAATATTGCCAAGGCCCCCGGCCCCCATGCCTGTTCAACCAGCATGTTGCATGAACTCTGCTCAATTCTGTCATTATTGTAAATACAATTTTCCGTTAACAGAATTTAAGACTTGAATCTCCAATTCCTCCTCATTTTGCATTTGTACAGTTGCATCAGAAAGGAAAAGATTTTCTTACTTATTCAGTATAACTTTCTATATCTTGTAACAGGGATCGGTTCGTGTTGTTCTTAGTAGGAAGAAGAAATATTTCTTCATTCTGCAAGCGAATCTGGCAGAATCATAGCCAAGTAACTTCATGAGGCAAAAGAAAAAAGAGCTGTTCTGGTCCAATTACTAAATCTTGCAACCTTGCAGAAACTGAACCATCTTACTCAAATCTCTTTCCAAAGTGAAAAAAAAAAGAAAGAAAGAAATAGTAACACTTTTGCTGTAAAGTCGGAGGTGGTCCCTGTTATTGCCTGCTGCTAGATCACAATTTCTGTATTTAACTAGACCACCAGATTGTGGGAATTTAATACTGAAGATATGGTTTCCTTTTGGGTCATGACACTGCAGATACAGTGAAAACAGCAGTTCATTGGGTTCCCTGAGTCCCATATCTTGGTGGGCTCTTGAAGTTAAAAGCTTGGGCTAACAACAGGGTTTTGTGGACCAAAGGAAAAGGCACATACTCGATTGAGATTTAGACAATTACACTTCTTTGACATATGCTTGTTATTGCCACCCACCAAGGCAAAAGTTGTCTCCTTTTCTTCCAGCTCCTTGGATCCTCCTGGTCTCACCTCATCATGGAATTCTTAGATGACCATTTTACCCTAATAATTTTTTGCATGGTAAATTTCTGTTACATGTGAAGTTGAAACAATTTTGTATATATTTTTTATTTAAAAAAAAAATCGATTTCTACTCTTAAAACAAAAAAGCATGCACCTAATTAATTTTGAAATCTTCAAGCAGATACATTTTGGAAATAGCATCATGAATCAAACTGTTATACACTTTAATTTATGTGGAACCATGCATGGCTACAAAATGCAACTATAGCTCGATGATGGGTTTATGGTAGACTAGACTAGTAGAGAATGCTAAGGCAAAAAGATCAAAATTTTACCAAGGAAATGGAAACTAAAAAGGAAGAAAAGAAAACAGAAGAAACTGAAGTTCTCTTGTTTTCTTTGCCTCCCTGCCTTTGTACACAAAGCTGCAAGTTTACAACATCATCAATGAGCAATGGCAAGCATTTTAGGGTCTTGGAGAACATAGTTAATTGCAAGTTGGGTATATAAGTAATTTTGAAGGACAGCATCTGAACCTCTCGTGGACCTTTGCTTCTGATTAGTTTATTTCCTCATGGCACATAATGATTTTGTGTTTCTTTCTGGTCAACAAAACCAAGGAAAGCAAGCAAAGAAAGAATGCTTCCAAATGATAAGACTCCTTGCTCATTTGTTACCTTTTTTGACTATCTCTTCAGCTTGTTTTTACTCTGTCCTTTTACTCTCCCTCAAGTCATGTAAGCAATGTCCTTCAAAGTACTGTACATTTGAACCTCTATATAGAGCTAAGTAGTTTACTTTACTTGCTCAAGTTCTCAGCAATCTATAGCTTTTTATCTATTTTTTCCTTGGTTTCAAATTTCATATCTCGTACATGAGGTGACCATCGGTTTTTACTAAGATCAATCAAACAAAGACATCCAACTTCAAAAGTACTTTGCCAGATACATGGCTCAACAGGTAATGCTTGTCTTCTCTCAGTTCAATAGTATATTCTCTCGTGGGTTGTCTCTCAGATTTTTTAGTTCTCTTATCTTATAATTGTGGGTCTGTGTTTTCTTCTTATAATTTCTCTGATAATGTGTCTACTTCTTTGTCACATTGTTTTTGTTTCTCATGATAGTACAGTTATGACAAGCTTATCCTTTTTTTTCCCTTTTTTTTCCCTTCTTTTTAGTTCATTTTATTCTCTGTGATGTTGATTGCTTGAAGGGTTCTGAATCACATATCTGATGATTTGATTTGATTTGATTTGATTGCAGGAAGAAGGTTGGCCCCTGGGATTGCAGCCGCTGAACGTGAGAGTTGGGCTGGCAAGAAACCATGATTACTCAGGATCAATATCATTCAACACTATGCTCACTGGTTCTCCAACTTCCTCTACAGATTCCTCTTCAGATTTAGACACAGAGGTCAGTGGGAAACTACAGAAATTTTGGTTAAAAATTTTTTTGCTTACATTGGTCTTGTCTTTGGCAGTTGTCTTAGGTTTTTCAGTTTTCATATCCCCAGGGTCCTATTTCCATATGTCATGGATCATGATTGTATTGTACCTCTGTAGCCTTTTGGTGTTTTTCAGTTGTTTTCTTCATGCACAAATATACTTGGTAGTTTCGAAATTTTACCGGAGAAAAATGTTTTTTTATTTTTCTTTTCTTCTTTATAATGTAATAAGTGTCTCAATTAACAGTCAATACCCATTTGCAAGAACATTGATTGGTATCAATAAATCATTATGCTGGGCGCAGAAAGTTTCTATTAATGCAGCATTGAATTTCCCTTTTCTCCTACTCCATATAATGGTTTTTGACCAAGCTTGCTAGATGGTAGTTAAAATTAAAGGCTTAAAGACTCTGTCACAGGCTTTTGAGTTGTCATCTTGAAGCTGATTTGGTGCTTTCTACCATAGTAGTTGTAATATTACAGTGGTATTTGGTGCCTTCGCTCAGAGTCAAGCCTTCAAGTTGCTACCAGCTCATAATAATTGCAACACCTGTAGCGGGCATGACTTTTTTGATATGTGCTGGAGATTACAGAGTAGTGTCAGCAGACTGAGCTCTACTGTTGCATGATGCTCCTAGATCAGATGTCAGACGAAGGACATATATGATTAAATATGATAGATTTTTTGTAAACAAACTGAAAAATGTGCTAGAGATTTCAACTGCAATAATGATTTTAACTTCTTGTTTATTTCCTGATATTATCTTTTGCTCAGATTGCTGAGTTAATGCATGTCTCATATTGTCTGGATTTGGTGTGTCAAGAAATGGTAGAAATACTTGTACGAACTTATGACAAAAGCATTTATCTGACATAACGATTGGAGCCAAAAACTTCTCACTATCTGTTAAGATTCACTAAGATTGTTGAAGTCCATACTGTTCCTGCTCTTTTGCATGTAATAAGATACTAAATTGTTTCAAAGCATCATGAAACAACTAATTCAAATTCTGATTTTCACCATGACTTTGATTTGGTTATGGGATGACAAATTATGCTTCTATAGCCCATAGGCACTTGGGAGTGTCTGATAATCTGCTCACAATGACGACGGAACATCTTTACTTCAAATGATCTTCCTCCAAGCTAGTGCTTTCTGTAGTTGGATGCAGTAGATGATTTGTATGTTTCATACTGATCTAACCCTGTTGGCCCAAAGTGCGTATCTCATTAACTCTTCTTCGCTTGATTTCAGTCAACTGGGTCATTTTTCCATGACAATAGCATTACACTCGGGAGCCTAATTGGGGTTTCTAGCATCTTGGAACTCTCTAAAAGATCTGTCAGAGGAAGGAAAGCTGAAGCAGCAACAAGAGAAAAAAGGAGCAACAACAGCAACAAGTCAAGAATTTGGCTCTTTTCTTTATGTTCAAGGGATAGTACTGATGCTGAGAATGTCAATGCAAACAATGCTCCATCACTCGGTCATTTCCTCGCGGTGGAGAGAAGAGCTGCTAGTGAATATAGAAGGAACCGCATTCCTACTATCTATGGGCCCGACGAACTTGCCCTGGCTCAGCCTAATTTAGAATCCAACTCCCTATTTGTTAATGGCTGCGTTGCTCCTCCTCAAACAAGCTCATCAGAGAATGCTGGATTAGATAATGGTAACGGGCATGGAGTCCCAGTGCTGCTCTCATGCATGTGTGGACAACCCTCCATCTGAAAGTATTGGTCTGATTGAATGGATTTCATGTTTCAGGAAGGAATAATCTACTTTCTCCCCTTTTGTTGAGTTCCTTGAATCTTGCTTCTTTATTGTGCTTAACATTTGAATGCTAATAACCATATAATTATTTGATTTGATAAAAAGTTTAGTTAACCAGGCCAAGAAAAAGCCACTGCTTGGGCCATAAGGCCAATATCCAGTCATTTGTTACACATCACCTCTAACTATCGAAGAACACATCAAGAAAGAAAGATGGAAAAGAAAGAAATAAAACGGATGCTGAGCTGTGCAAAAATGTATCATTCAAACGTACTAATATAAGTTTTAGATTATATTTTTTGTATAGGAAACACATTTTTGTGATTATAATGTTAAGAGAAGTGACCCTTTGATGTATAAATTTTACTATCCTATGTATCGTTGAATTTCTCCCTTTGATGTATTAATTAATCAAATATTATCATCTCAATAAATAAATTTTAAAAAATTTTATGTATTTATAAAATAACACTATATATTTAAATATATATATATATATATAGATACGATATATAAACAAAATTATCATTATTATTTATTGTACGATATATCATAATATTTATAAAAAATGATACATAATATAATTATATCATATTTAATCAAATATCGAAAAATTTTATACGATATACGTTACCTATCGTAAAGACTTTGAGGAAAAGTCTTGTTGGAAAACGTGTCGGTGAATATTTCCTTCTAGATCCCAAACAACAAGCTCCGGTCTAGATCCAGACCCAACCCCTCGTTTATGTATGAAAACAAAATACAATAATTAATTCCAAAAAATATATTAATTTGGCCCCTTTTTTGGCAGATATTTTTTTAATGATATTTTTAGGCGTGATTTGCTGTTTTGCAACCTCTAGGAAAGCGCATCGTCCAATTAAATAACGGCGGCTTATTTTGCTTCTCCTGTATGAGCATGACAATTCCCCAGAAATTCATGTGAATTTCCAACCCCTTTTCTGTTATGTTATTGGGTTTCATATTAGCGAAAAGGTTTTGAAGGATTCCTAAAGTTTTAATTTAATATCTTAAAGATCCAACGAAAAGGGGACCTTTTCGTAGATATTTTTCCTAATCTTTGATATTTTAATTGTACAGTAAACAAGCCAAATCAGTTCAACCACAACCTGCTTTGATGGAAAATTTGTGCCTCATCTTTGACTGCTATTACTGCCAGTTTTAATTGCTTTTATTAAAAGATAAAGATTAAGAAAGTTTGAGATGAGTGTTCCATAAGCCAATGAAAATTTTCCTGGAAAATTTAAAAGAAAAAATAGAGAGAAAAAACTGATAAAGTTTGCAAGGTACAAGGAATTATTCAAGCTCTGACATTTCCACTGTTGTCCAACAGGAGATTATATACAAAGGGAAAAAAATAAATTTATATTTTCAAGAGTTGAATTATGAGCTCTTTACATTTTTTTTAAACTATGGTAATGCTTGACCACGTGGTTCTATTGTTTGTTTACCTTGTTCGAAGAATGTAAAAAGTCAATAGCTGAATAAAGAATTTGTTGTAAAGTTTAATTTATCGGTAAAAAAATAATAAATTGCTTGGTTACCTAATTGGAAGAAGTTTTGATTTCTTGCTTAATTAAATCCTATGATCGAATTAAAAATAACAGAAGGTTGAATTCTCTTTGTTGCTAAATAAAAAAGCATAATTAAGTGAGTCTTATAATAAAAGAAACTTTTGAAAACGTGATTATGGAAGTAATCAGAGATTTAAGTACTAAGTACGTCCTCTTCGGGCTTGAATAAATTCTTACCTTTTCCTACCCACTAAGAGCATAATTATTAAAAGAAGCAAAAATCTAAAGATTAATTGGTAAATTGGAAGTAAGTTAGAAGGAAAGTAACAATGAAGGTACAAGTTGATATCTAACTTACCCAATTCCCACGCACATCACAACCAAAAAACAAAAAATGGCATGAGTGGTTAAATAAATACTAATGCTACTTGATTAGTAAATAAATTTAAAAATTAAAAATTTTATAAGATAAATATTCATAATTTTAAAAATTTTTATTTTTATACATTTATAAAGTAAAAAATTATAATTAAATGATAATATAAAATTTATACATTGATAATACATCAAATATAATTTCATAAATTATTAAATCATGATTTAATCTCAATCAATGATTTTTTTAAAAAGCAATAATTTGAGTCGAATACAACTATTGAGTTCTCATTTTAAGACTTTGAAAGTGAAATTTATTGTCGTAGATAATGGCCGAAGTTAGAAAATAACATAACGTTGAAATCAAACTAAAAAAACAAAACATCAAAATCAAATAAACTAATAATCCACCCAAAAGAAGAAGTCATTAGTCAAAAACGTAGAGACGAAAAGACCTTACCAATAAAAATATAGCCCTATTTTGAAAGGAAAAGAAAACTGGATGGGGATGGTTGTTTGTTTTTTCTAAGACATGGGCCATGCCATCCCCATACATCATTCATCATGCATAGCAAACAGGGTGGTACATGCTACATGTCCTATATCTTTATACCTTTATATAACGAAAACAAAAGAAAAAACAAAATACTTGTTATCATGTAAGAAGCGAAAAGGCCTACCAAAATGGACCCCCTACTTAGGTGTCCCTCCCCATTGATTTTGCCTTTCCTTTCACTCTTTGGCCCTACCATACTACTATCTACTTCAAGTTCCACATGTCACCCTCACTCTTTCTTCTCCATTCGCCCTTTTTCAAGTACCATTTGTCACCCTTACTCATATCAAACATTAAAATTCATTATTGGATTATAAAATAAGATTATCTCATTTTAATTTAAATAAAAAATAAACCGAAGTGATCCGACATTTATAATAATAAAAATTATTAAAATAATTTTATTCATATCACTTTGGATCAGATAAATTCAAGAAATTTAAGGGTTTTGGTATAAATTATTGAATGAGTACTTTGGTTATGTATTATAAGGTACTCAAGTTAATTAAAAAATGGAGACAATATCACATGAAAACCAACATCCAAACATGATTTCCCTATTTATACCTTAATTTGAAATTTGGTTTATACATTATACATAAATAGGGGAGGGGGGGTGGGGGGGAATCAAACAATATAATTATGTTACATCTCAATCAACACTCTCCTATCCATTGGAAAGAGGACATGATATGGGGTTTTGGTGGGGTCAAGGCCCAATTCAAGACTATATCCTTTTGACTCTTTCCAAAGGGTTCTTTAACAAATTTTAGGGAGCAGCCATGGAAGAATGTTGAAATTTACCTTTTAGAAGAAAAAGAATTCCTTTTCTTTTTGTTATTTTTTTTTTCAATACTAATTCAGGCATCTAACAGGCCCTCAGGAAGACCAGTGCTACTTCAATCTCAAGTAAACAAAGATTACAACAATAGGACCCCACGCAGCTATTAACAAACTTACCAACCCAAACCTGCAACTCACTTCTTTGCTTATTTCCTTCCCCCAAAACCTACATAGCAAATGGACCTCTACCTATATATACCAAATGGGTCCAGTCCTCACCATAATTGCTTGATTTTTCTCTGGCCCCCTTTTGTTTTTTTGTTTTTCCATTGAAGCAGAAGGGAATATCCTTGATTGACAGCTTGAAAATTTTAATTAGCAAGAGCTGCCAAAATGCCCAAGTTTCAAGGCTTATCAATCCATTCATTTTCTGCAGCAATCCTTCCTGAGCCACGGCCTCCCATCTTGCTAAATGAACCAACTGCGGATAAGCTCTTGAAGCTGCTGCTTCCCTCACAGAAATTCCTTGATTTTCTCAATTTCCTCACCTTTGAGGAACTCATGTCACCAATATCCTGATCAGTATCATCATAATTTTTTATCTTGGCTACCACCAATCGGACAATGGTGCTTCGGCAAAAGGGGCATACTGGGGGTGTTAAACTCGCAGTCGTGGGGTTGGGCTTGTTGTGGCAGCACAGGGCTAGAGTGCATTGTGCACACATCTGGTGGCCACAGTCTTGAACTTCAATTGTGCAGATCTGCTCAAAGCATATACAGCATACTTCGGTATCGCTCGCCTGCATCAAAGAATTCCCTAGTGAATATATCAGTTCCATCATTGCCAGCTACCAACTGTTACAAATAGTTCGTTTACTAAAAGGAAATATGGTCCTTGACAACTTACAGCCAACAGCTAATTAGTAGGGTCAAAGCAAAAATGGATTATAGTGACCTAATTATAGGTTTTAGAGCATGCCAAAGTAAAAAACTTTATGCTGTAAATTGCTAGAGCATGAAACTCAAGATTTTGTATCACATCTTAGCTTTGATGCCCGGAGGACCAAACTCAAACCTAGGGTCCAGGACAAGTCTGAACATTTAATCACAAAGAAAGACAGACTGCCAAGATCAGAACTACAACCACTGGGGATCAATAGTCTAATGGATAGCATATCAAGCAAAGACAAAATGATTTAGGTTATACACTAAATAGATTTTAACAAACATTCAATAAAGACTCATGGTCCAAGTCTTCAGTAAAGATAAGGGAAAAAAAGAACACTTAGAGATTGAACATTGTCGGTCAAATTAGACAACTCAGAGTTAAAGAAACTAACTTTGAACAAAAAACAAGTTAGTTAAGCTAAAAATGGAAATTAAACACATGGCTTTGGGTCTAAAATATTCAAGTACTGCCCCCGGGAATTTTCAAAACAATTGGATTTTAGCTAACTGAATTTGGTTTTAAAATTACAAAAGAAAAAGTAAACAAAACATTTTAAGGAAGGCATCTGATACTTTACCTCAGAAATACTGTCATCTAGCCCAGAGTCAGAATGAGAGGGTGAAGGAAGTGAGTAAGCTGTTCCCTTCAGGATGTTCTTTTCCCTTTCCCTGTTTGCCTCCATTAAGGCCTGTTCCAATAGTACTTTTGCCTCCTCATTGAGCTCACTAATGAACTTTAAAGGTGCTGGCCAGACAAGAGGCTCTGCTGATGAAGGATTTAGCAGAGCCGCGCATGCTCCATGCTTGTGCTTTAGAGCAACTACATATGGTATTCTCCTGTAAAGGTATGAACATAACAAAAGCAAGCCTTAACAAAAATAATTATAAGCCAAAAGGAAAAATAATAATGACATGCTCAAATTTTACAGCCAAAATAATTACATGTGTATTATCTACACATGCAAGAGAAAATGAGTGACAAAAGCATCAACGCCTGGGAATAGAACCCCACCAGTTTACATAAGAGCATGTAGGACAAGATAGATTGACTCGAATATCATGAGACTAACTGAGGAATCTCTCGAAATGCTTTCATTCAAAACTTCGAGGACAAAAGATCATTGATAAAATAATCATTTAGACATCCATATAAATAAAAACATTAAACTATACCCAGATGCATCTCTTTGAAGACGATCTGCACCCCATGCCAGCAACTTGCGGATGCAATCAAGAGATCCCCCTCTAGCAGCCAAATGAAGAGGAGTGCTTCCTGGACAACTGAAAAGAACAGATTTTCAATCATTTTATCCATTTGTGAAAGATTAAAATGAATAATCAATAATGATCAATAACTTCACATGAACTATTACCCATATCCACCCGTTGAAGCACAAACAAGAGCACCATTGTCCAACAGGATATGTAAGCAATCAGGCCGTCTTTGACGGGCTGCTAAGTGCAAGGGAGTGGCTCCCCTAGCATCTCTTGTATTCACGAACCTTACATATCCCCTGATACCAAATCCGATCCAAAAATATAAGATTAACTAAAAACTGAGATCAATCACCCAAATTAATCAAAATAGATTAAGAAAAAAGAAAGTCAAACAATCTTGTGAGGAAAAAGACCCCCCACCAAGAAACAGCTACAGGGCTAGATTGAGCAGCAGAGAGGATTGCTTGAAGGCAGTCAGAGTGACCATAATAGGCTGCGTAGTGCAAGCAAGTTCTTCCATGAAGGGAATCAAACATTAAGATCTGAAAAGCATAAATCAGATCATTCAAATCAAAATTATATTTAGTAAAACAAATAAATGGATTAAATTGAAACTTATAAAAAAAACCCCGGGAATTAAACACAAAAATAAGGAAGAAAAATGGCTCACATTTGCCCCGGCTTCAATGAGCTTCTTCACACAGGAGATCTTCCCATGCATTGCAGCCAACATAAGTGGAGTCTAAAAACATTGAAAAGGAAACAAATTGAAAAACTAATTAAAGCAAATAGATAACCAAAAAGAAGTTAAAACTTTCAGAAAGAAAAAATTACCTGCTTGTGACGATTCACTACATCCGGATTCATGGATTTCTCCAAAAGCATAGCCAAAATCTACCAACCAAAAGAAGAAAACATCTTCACATCAAGGGATTAAACCGAATATGGTTTCAACAAGCCAAAAAGAAGCTACAAAGAACCAAACTTAATCCAAAGAAAAAAAAAACGCAATCTTCAAAAACCGCAAAAGGGACTACCCACCTCGATCTGGCCATTAGCAGCAGCTATATGAATGGCAGAGTGGCGATCATAAACAGTTGTATGATGTAAAAGATTGGCGTCTCTTTTTAACAAAGCTTCAACTGTTTCAAAATCTCCAACTTGAACTGCACTAAACAATCCATTCTCTTGACTTGTCGCACAACTCAGCCCCTGACCCATCTTTCAAGAAGACAAAAGGCTTTACGCTTCTTCAACCTTTCACCACCGGTCGTCGGCGAGGCGCCCTCCGGTGGTGTTGGTGCGGTGGTGGGTGGTGGTGGTGGCGGCCTGGCTTCTCTCTTAATTTGGCAAAAAGTTCACATTTAAGCAGTTGCCTTTAAAGCGAGTGAAGAAAGAAACGAAGACGAGGAAAAAAAATAAAAAAAAAGTCTTTTTTATTTTTTTATTTTTAGTTTTTTTTTTAATTGTATTGGAGTTTGTAGGTGCCCGAAGAGGGAAGTGGGAGCTGCCCGTGACAGTCACTGGGACGCAGTTTCGGGCAGTTGTCAGATATTTGTTTTTCGGGGCAAATTAGATTCCCGTCTGAGAAGATCCAAACGATAGATCTCAGCCGTTGATTATTTCTGTCAGTGGGCTTTAGCCGTAGATTGAAAAGAGTAAAATGGAGAGGACAAATCGGTTAAATAAAAACAGTGAAATCTTCAGCCAATGAAATCGCAGCGTGTTTTGGAATTAAGGTTGTTTTACTTAAATACCTTTGTAATTTTTTTTATTTGACTTTTGTATGTTGTCACTTTGGTCTACCGGTCACGAGTCAATTGCCTCCTGCTATCTTTTACCCAAGACAACGACAGTGTCCAAAGACTAAAGAGGCGGTGTCGTTTTATCCGCGGAACCACCTTTTTTTTTTTAATTTTTTTCTTCTTTTTTCCCTAATTGGCTAATTCATTTATCAAACAGTCAAATTGATTCCTTTTCCTTTTTGTTTTTTCTATTTTAGGTAAGGAGCCGACTTCGCTTGTGCCATAACATGATAATTCAAAATATTTTTATATTTAATATATAGTATAATTTCAATTTAAAATATTAAAATATTGATATAAATTATTTTAAAAATTTTTAATAGCAAACCCAACTTAAATGGACAAGTTCGAATCAAACTCAAATTTTCACGATGTCAACTAAATTTGGTCAGGTTCGGCTCGACCTATAAACAATTTACTATATATTATAAATTATTGGTAAAAAAAACTTCATCAGTTAGTTTATATTCGTTATACATCTATTAAGCTATAAATAAAAAACTTAGCACTAAAGATTATGAAATTAATAAATTCGGTCATGAAAATAGATATGTGACAAGTATAAACTCCAATATGATCAATATGTAGAATAGAATAACAATTCTTTTATTTTGTGTAAAGTCAAATATCTTTAAAGGAAGAAGACAATTATGTTCATCCATGTACATTTTTGCATAGTTTAAGCATACTTTTCCTCCTAAAATGCAAAAGTAGTCTAAAGAAAACATCCCCAAGGAAGGGATTTTCTCCTTATGATCATTTAATATGAAAGAGTTGTAAAAGAAGGCATGAAGAAAAGTGCATCATATATATATCAAATGCCGGGACGAAACAGAATCAAACTGGGTTTGTAAGAGAGCAAATCTGATTCTAGTAAAAGCAATTTCCTTTAAAGAAATATATTTCTTGTAAAAACTTCAACTTTGTTAATTTGAACCAACATTTGGAACCTTTTGGATGATGCCAAACCTAAAGCAAAGTATTTGAATCTTCTTAAGTAATATATATATGGAAAAGGCATCTCTAGATCCGATTAAATATAGATTTCGAAAAATTTCTAGTTTATAAATATGAAAATATGAAATCTTGTTATGAATTGTGAATCTTAGAAATATAAGAATGTATAGGTTTGTAATTATAATTGTTTGATCAGGTTGACATGAGTATTATTTTGAATTGATAAATGCCCAAGTTTTTTTTTAGGTAAAGTAAGCTGCAATTTATTTTTTAGGCAATTAGATAGGATTTTGAGCAAAACCGCCAATAGTTTTTTAAGCAGTGGCCTTACTTAAAATGGTACACTGGCAGTGGTCTTATTTAAAATGGTACATTGGTTTTTGAGAGTTTTTTTTTTTACAATAGGAGAGAGTGTTTTTTTTTTTTTTTATAATTTGAAAAAGAGAGATTCGAAGGTATTATGTATTAATCAATGAATCAATTGCTCGACTGCACACTGATTTTCAAAGTTAATAAATATGCTTTCTAAAATAAAAATTTTGACTTTCAACATATAGAAGAACATCGTTGAGTTGTGCTGTATGCAAAGTCTTAATCTATTTATTTAAGCAATTTCTTGGCCTAAGTAATTGATGGGGTTGTTCTTGATCTTGCAATAACGGATTTCCTATCCATTGTCTTATAATATATTTGGGCAGCGTTTGTTTTATGTGATGTGTAAAGTAAAACTCAGAAACATATAATTTTGTCCTATACCATCGGACAGCATGAATTACAGCTCAATTTTTACACATTATTATTAGACCAAACGATACCCAATGTTTTGCAATTTGAACAACTGTTCCAATAAATTGATGCAAAGTTTCGAAAGCCATTTTCACGTATAGATGCCGGATCGTGTAGCAGTTCCTTGTTTTCCAAAAAAGATTTTTGTCTCTGCTCAGATGGCTGCATGCATGGAACATGATGAACTATCGTCTGCACATGTTCTCACGACAAAACGATAAGAAAACTGAGACAAAAAAAATACAAATTACAAGGTGTGAAAGCAGGTAGGAAAGAAAAAGAATGCAATACCAGCGCCCTGCAAAATCATGGAGTTCATTCACAGATCAATGCAAGTTGCTATAACCTTTGTCATGTCATTCATTAAATATTCTTTTGGTATTTAACCCCTCCAAAAAAACCCATTAGCTAAAGTATTAAATCTTCTTGCTCTCTTTGACTTGAAGCTTTAAGTTGAAAATTTAAAATTGAAGAAGACTCAAGAATATAATGAGCTAATTCATGCCTTTTAACTTTTGGAAATGGGATAAAATGTAAGTTTTGTTGTGTATGTGTGTGACCATGGCCGGCAGCCGCATATTCTTTTCTTTCAAGTAACTTGTGGCTGGGTTACTCGAGAATCCTGTAAATGTCAAGGAACAAATCAGTGCTTAACAAACCTTTCATCATTCTCTTTTTTTTTTTCTTCTTTAAAATGCTATTTGCCTTTTGGAGAAGCCTCCAAATCGATTTTGAAGGATGGATCCTACCAGGCGTGAGGCATCTAAGAATATTGGATCATGGGCAGGCAGGATTAGATTTGATATGTACCAACTGACAAGTCTATTCACAATTTGAGCAAATCTTCTTTTTTTTTTTTCTCACTTTTTAAAGCATGAAGCCTCATGAACTAACAATTTTCCTTTTCTTTATTTGTTATGTATTGACCACTAGAATTGTGATGACTTGTTTAATTCCTAAACAATAATTTGTCCGAATCTATACTTTATAGGTATTTTTAAAGATAGAATGATAGAATTTAACCCTAAACTCCCTAATCTTTTATAAACCATTAAATCAAACTTGAGTTGTTATTTTGCGAATATTTATTATAAATTTTTCAAGTGAAGTAGTTCTATCTGTGGTCCTTATTCTCTTCCCAACTCGTATAATTTTGAACTTAATTTATACATGATAGCATTGAAACCCTATATATCCTTCAATAACACTAAAATCTCAAGCTAGCCTTTTTTTGGACTCTTTCAATTTAAACAAGTATTCCTAAACTTTCCTGGAAAGTGGGAAGAATGGGATCGAGGGTAGGGGGGAGGTATGTTTAATGTAAATCAAGCTATCTTTACAAGTATAAAGGGAACAAAATGTCGGTGCTAGCAATTTATAAAGCAAATTACTAGACTACCTAATGAACAAAATTGCATTGGGAAAGGATTTAGCCATTAGAGGGGACCAAAGGCTTAGCCAACAAAGTTACATGCTAGTTGAGGGGGCAAAAGGTCCATCAATTGGGAAAATTAAGAATACTCAACATCATTATGAAAGCATGCATCCATCACTAATTAGGGGGATGTCCCTCTATTATGGTACTCGCTACCCCAAAAAACCATGATAGAAATTATAAGGGCAGATCATGAATCTTCCTCTAGGCTAGTGAAATGTCAATGGATTGATCAATAGTATGTTGTTTTTTCATGATTTTTATGTGAATAAGACGGCCAATCACTTTCCTCTTACCATGGTGATTTTGATTATAAGCCCAATCTTTTATTTTCTACAAAGAGGAAAAAAGGAAAAATGTAATGCTGAAGACAATGATCATGAAGCCAACTCATGAACAAACAGTATCAATTTCTCCCCTTGATTATAGCTTAAGTGAACAAAAAGTTGAAAAAAGAGTAGTAGTTAGGATAGATCTATTGGGGTTTTTCTACCTATTTAACTATTTTTTTAAACAAGTTTTCCTTCACAATATCTGAATATATTTAATGCTTAATACATTCATGGAAAAACAAATGCAACTGTCCATTGCCTTTTTTCCATGTTAAGATTGAAATAATTTGGCAAAAAAGCTTAAAGAGAAAGAACCCAAAAGATGTCATGTTATCACTATTTGGTGGGTTCCATTGATTTTTTTGGAATCCCATCATGCACTGATCATGATATATACATATATCCAAGTAAGAAGCCCCTCTAACTGAGGATCCAAAGCTATTATCTTTGGGACCATGCATCTCCTTTGACTCCACATCAACCGCAAATGGCTATTGGCTATTCCCAATAATTTATCAGTCAACGCTGAAGCAACGGAATATATGAATATGCTAATGCAGCTTATCTCCAGGAATGAACGCTGCCCCCCATAACTAATGGCTCACAAAGATTGCTTACTTCCACTTTAAACAGCTCTTTTTATTCCTTCTCTTTTATGCAGAGCCATTTATGCTACGGAAAGTTTATACATGTTACCTATGGACTCGGAATAGGGCATTAGACACGGTACACGTTTACATCATGTTTTTGATAATGTAAACATTGTCATACTCGTTTAAACAAGGAAGTACTCAAAAATTATCGAACACAAATACCTTAAGATAAAGTGAAAAAAATTCGTATAATCTACAATAAGACGAGGGTTTCGAAACCCCCTTTCCATCCAAAAATAATAATAAAATAACCTTGAGAAAATTCTTCGGTTACAACTTAGATTTCTTGACATTTTTCTTGATTTTTTTGGTGTGTATGCATATATTTGAGGTTTCAAAGAAGTGTTTGTTGGACTTGAAAGGAAGGAAAGGTGGATGGCGACGTTTTGCCTACCATCCTGCAGGAGAATAAGGCAAAAATACATTTAAAAATGACTCTAATATATAAATATGTACAATTAAAGAAAATGCCTAATACTAGTAATTTCCTGAGTGTATTAGCCAAAGAGACCTCTCACCTTAAACTTTGAGTAAAAACTAATTTGATTAAGGATTAAATTTAGACATTTTCAGGCATTTGTATGGAACACGTGAAACAAAAAGAATAGAGAAGGAAAACATGTCAAATTGCCAATGGCGGCCGATGTAACTGGTTGATATGCTTGGTTAATTTTAGAGCTTTCTCTGTTTATGTATAACCGGTTGATGTAAGTAGGTCTTCAAGCAAAGGCAAATCCATGCTTGAGGGAAATTAGCCCAATATTGAATTTCTGACCTATTCAGACAAGAATAGAGATATTTTAATTTAAAAATGTTTTTCCATATTTGTATAAGATATCTGGTTGAACCTAGCTAACAACTGATCATATTAACAACTTTTTCTGATCTTATGAACCCCATAATTAAAATTCCATAGTTAGTTTGTTATTAGCTGAGTCTGAACTCATCAATTGCAGGAAATTTGGTTCTGCAATCAGCAAATTGACTGTCTGCTATATATAAAACAAGTAGTATTTAATTAATTAATATGATTGGTTGCTTAATTATCAGAAACACTTTTGTTGATGCGTCAAACGAGTTATTTTAATGGAAGATTACATCTGTTTGCTATCCAGGCTTCATGATTATCTTGTTTTCCCTATCAGATCATGCGTGAAAGCTACAGGCATGTGTTATTACGACCCTCCCGATGTTTTTTCTGATGACGAGGAATAATCCATCGGAAAGAAATTCTTACTATCTGCAGAGGTTTTGCTTCACCAAGCTCTTTTTCATTTCCTGTGTAGAGTTTGTAACAACTAACTCCCTTCCGCTTTGACTTCCATTTCTTGATTCTTTCCGACTTCATTGAATTTTTAAGATGGATATCGAATTTGAAACCATTTCAAATAAGTAGAGACTCTTGTTATATTTATATGAATAAGGTAATCTCAACTTAATCCACTTGAAATTTCTTTATCATTATTGTAATACTTCCCCTTGTGTATAAGGACAACGAACCTATTAAATGATAACTTATCATGAATGAGATTATAATGAAAAAAGTAACATTTCTGATATCACAGTCTAAGTTAAAACAGATTGATTATTTTCAACTTAAAACAAAACAATTCATGGGTTCCAGGTCCTTTACCTGAATGTATGATTTCTTTAAGCAACAGATATTTTTCCTCATGTAGTAGGGAAAAGGATTGAAACGAAAGAGATTGATTAAGCTTTGATTATTATCGGCTTATTTAACAGGCATAATTAATAGAATTTTGAATAAAAAGTGTATGGGACATGATCTGCAAGCAGGCGAAGATTCAATGTTGCTGCAATTTGTACGCTTACATAGCAAGTTGCAAAGATTGTTGGGGATCTTTGGGCCAGATTCCACGTACCCTGCTTTATTCTTCACAATCTCATTGGTTGAGAATATACTAAGCTAATTAAATGAAAGAGAAAGATGATGATCAGGGGTGTCAAGTTGCTGCTTTTACTGGAGAACTAGGAACTTGGAAAACTTAGTTCAACAATGGGAGAAAGAAGAGAAAATTTTTAAAGTAGCTTTCTGCAATGTATACGAAAGTGGATGGGGCCAAAGCAGCATTCCAACACTAATGGGATCTTGTACGTAGCCATCAAAGTGGATACCAAACTTGAGAGTAAAAGAGTTTAATGGTTGTTGTTTTATCAGCTGAATCATATGGATGGGAAGTACGTTTCGTGAAAGATTAGGCATCTTTGGCTGAATTTAATATGTAATTTTTCAATAATTTTAGATTATTAAAATCATATAAAAGGTCACCGAAAAAATATATTTAAAATTTCAGTAAATTATACGCAATAATATAATATTTGCCGGCCAGGTCCTTCAGAATAGATGCTGCTTTTGGCTTTTTTTTTTTTATTTTGAGGAACAGCTTTACATTGAAGAGACAGCAACAAAACGCATTGCTTTTGGTTTTGTCTTAGAAAGCCCAAATGACGTGTTAGTTGTTCCATCATCACAGGGATGAAGCTAAAAGCTAGACTTAGGAGGATTAGTTCCTAAAAGATGCAGAGAACGACAGAGTTGTATATAACTATTAGAGGGAAAGTAAAGGTTTGAATGAAGAAATTGAGCAAGGTTTGGCTAACTTGTTAGATTTCATAGACACTTTTGACAAGTAAAACTGAGTTTAGGTAGACGTGATTTTATTCTTTTGCTTTGGCATTTTTTGAATAATTCATGAGTCGTCGTAGTGGACCTAAACTCTAGATTGAAGCTATTTTAATCCTAATTCTTTGGTTGGAAAAAGGAGAAAAAGACAAAGATTTTTTGGCTTACTGTTTTCGTTCAAAAGAATAATTTCTTTTTTTATCAAGGTATATTAAAAAAAAGAAGGAAACAAAGAGGGGAGAGGGGCTTGTCAACAAAAAAGAAAGAGGGGAGAGGGATTCTAAAGAAATTTCTTTTTTTTTTTTATTTCATAACTGTGCATTGGGCTAAGGCCCCATATTCTAATCTAAGATTCGAACTGAAACAATTTGAGCCCAGCCTATGTTGTTTCCTTGGGCGGCTGCAGTTATTAGGTGTTTCGGACTTTGGCCCACCAGACAACCCACCATGAAGGGACCCAAAAAGGAAAGGAGGATGAAGAATTAAATCTTGTGCACAAAGTTTTTTTGTTAAAAGGAATAAAAAAATTTTTATTCAAACAAAAAGAATATTATGTGATCATTTTTGTACTTGTAAAGTTGATAAAAGTGAAACTAAGTAGATAGTAAAGATTATAAAGTCCAAGCTATAGTCACAGGGGTACCCAATTTTCCTCATCAAAATCTGGACTAGAAAATATATATGGTTGAGGACTGCTAAAGAAGCTTGTGGATTATCATAGAAGAAGAATATGTATCGAATCATACCCATTAAAGAACATTTATTTTAATTATTATGTTGGTAAAGTTAGGAATGAATAATATAACGGGACAAAAGCCATGAAGCTACCAGAGAGCTCTTGCACCTACTAAACTAGTGTTATTTTCACTTGGACACGTCAAAAGCTAGAAGCCTCTATCACAGCTATATATAGCATTCTGATCACAACCAAATCCCCATCGTGGAAAATATATTTGAAGGTTCAAGCCTTTCGTTCTTTAAGCTTACTTTTTATTCGTTGTTCATAGTTTAATTTGCAGGGATGTCACTCATTCCTAGCCTTTTTGGTGGCCGAAGAACCAATGTCTTCGATCCATTTTCTCTAGATGTATGGGATCCCTTTGATGGCTTCTCCAACTCTGCATTGGCTAACAATGTGCCTTCTTCGGCACGCGAAACTTCAGCCTTTGCTAACGCAAGGATTGATTGGAAGGAGACACCGGAAGCTCACGTTTTCAAAGCTGACCTTCCAGGGCTGAAGAAAGAGGAGGTGAAAGTTGAGGTTGAAGAAGGGAGGGTTCTTCAGATAAGTGGGGAGAGGAGCAAAGAGCAAGAAGAGAAGAATGACACGTGGCACCGCGTCGAGAGGAGCTGCGGGAAGTTCCTGAGGAGGTTCAGGTTGCCTGAGAATGCAAAGATGGATCAGATTAAGGCTAGCATGGAAAATGGTGTGCTCACTGTTACTGTCCCTAAGGAGGAGGAGAAGAAACCTGAGGTTAAGGCCATTGATATATCTGGCTAAAATATATGGTGAAAACAACTTAAAGTTTCATAGAACTCAATCATGAAAACAATAAGAAAATGTTGTTAGCATTTGTTTGAGTGTGAGGTCTTTCCATTGTATTCCTTATGCTTTTTTTAATTAAAATGATGTAGTAGTGTGTGACAAGGTTTTGAATAAATTTGTGCTTGCTTCGATCTGATCAAACCGGTTTTCTTATGATGTTATAGCTTTTGTGTTAGTATTTTTATTTGTTTATGGAGCCTAATTTTGCAGGAGTAATGGTTTTTTATCAACCAAAATCCAAAGATTATTTGATTCCCTGCCTGCAGGGAGGAGACAGCAGAGAACTACTCTTTAAGCAACACTTTCTTGGCTCGGTGTTTCTATAGCCAGAGAGCTGGTTCAAGCTAAAAATTCTTTCTGTCTGTCATTTCTGTCTCATGGATTGCCATGTGCAGTGGACCACCATTGCAAGAACGACTATCATCTCCCTGTTCAGTAGTTTACTGTAATACATTATATTCTTCATTCAACATTTTAGCAAAGAACCAAACATCTACTTAATTGAACAGCAATGGTGTTATGAGAAACAAAAATGATAAGTTCCACCTGAATGGCCAGAGAAAATGCTCAAAGTGGGGAATTTTTCCTTTTTAAAGAAAATGAAGTGAATCAAGCAAGAATTTGAGATAAAAAATGATATACTCATAACTGGTGTTCATGACCAGTCATGTACAAAAAAATAGCTGCCTTACAGGTGCGCTCATGATCAAGATTTTGCAGACAAGTAAAATCTATCTGATCAGTTTAATGATGAATGAACAAACTTCAAGACAGGAATGTTCAAGCGGAGTTTGGTTGATCTGTTCACCTTGAACAAACAGTAAAATATATTCGGTTAGTCTTTGCAAGTTGCTTACTTGCTTTAGCAGTTCCAATGGACTTTGATTGATCTGTTCACTCAGTTTATATTAAAATATAAAAACCAGTAAAAATCTTTGCTTTAATTTGTTTTTTGTCTCCAATGGACACTTGGTGCTACTAATAATCTTCTAGACTTCCAAGTTTTATAGATAAAAAAGTTAACCAAAGCTCTAATGATTGTAACATCCTCGTCTCTTCAATACAAACAATTAAAGATAATCAAAAGTTTCCTTCTAATCGTGGGTATGGGCCAGGAGACAGTGGAGGGCTTTGAAAGTTGAATGCATTGAAAAGGATGGATACTGATGTATCTGAAGGTGGTAGAAGGTTATATAAAAGAGGATCAGCTTCCAATTACGTTCTATCTATTTATCTATTTAATAATTAGAGAAAGTACAAGAAGTCTCTACTCCTTACGTCTTTTGGAAAGGAAAAAGCAAACCAGGACCCTCTTCTCATTTCTATATATAGCTTGCTCATTCCACTTCTCACCCATCGAAGAAGAGATCAAAGCAAAGCCATTTATCACTCTTTTCTCAGAAGATTTCCATCAGCTTCAAAGTTTCCAAACATGTCACTCATTCCCAGCATCCTCGGAGGCCGACGAACCAATGTCTTTGATCCATTTTCACTGGACATATGGGATCCTTTCGATGGCTTCTTTAGCTCAACGCTTGCCAACGTGCCCTATTCAGGACGTGAAGCCACAGCTTTTGCCAATGCAAGGGTCGACTGGAAAGAGACCCCGGAAGCGCATATCTTCCAAGCTGACCTCCCGGGGCTGAAGAAAGAAGAGATGAAAGTTGAGATTGACGAAGGTAGGATCCTCCAGATAAGTGGGGAGAGGAGCAAAGAAAAAGAAGAGAAGAATGACAAGTGGCACCGCGTTGAGAGGAGCAGTGGCAAGTTCCTGAGGAGGTTCAGGTTGCCTGAAAATGCAAAGACGGATCAGGTTAAGGCTAGCATGGAAATGGTGTACTTACTGTAACTGTTCCCAAGGCGGAGGAGAAGAAACCTGAAGTCAAACCCATTGAGATTTCTGGCTAAAAAATGTTCGAGTCAAAAAAATTACTATGAAGGGAAAAATGTGTGGCTGTGTTTTGTTTTGTCTCTGTGTTGTCATGGCCTGCTGGATTGAGGATCCTTGTAATTAAATCCAAATAAAGATTGAGTGTTGTTTGCTTTCTATCTTATCACTTGTCAGGTTTCCACTTAACTGGATCATCCTTTTACATTTCTGGAACGAAAAGACAGCCTATCAATGTAACCAATAATTAGTACAGCTTACTCAAACTTAAGCTGGGTTATGTTCTGCAGTATGCATACAGAATATCTGTTATTTTTCATTAAGTTCATGGAAACAGGATCCTCTCTCAAGAAAAGAGAAAAGGGAAGAGATTCAGAGACAAACCATACTTAACAAGTTGTGGCTATAGCTCACCTAGAATTGAAGGAATGAATCGAATGATGTTTACTTTCATACCCGGTATGAGTGAAGGCTAGTTACAGAAAGTTGTCAATCTAATTGTTTCAGCTGTTCGATGAAAAAAAAAAAGAAATATATGTACATAGGTGCTAAATCTATATGAGCCAAAATTTGATATCTAAAGGAGAATGCTTCAGTTTTGTATTCTAACATCGACCAAGTTGGTCCTTCAGGTGGATAGATATCCAAGCACATATTCAAGCATCAATGACCCCTAATCAACCTCTTTAAGGCACTTGCTGTCAAACCAAATACCGAAATTTTCTACATGCATGCAAGAACTGTCCCCAAAGACAAAGCAGCTGCTAAGCATGAAAGGGACAAACAGCTAGGAAGGTCCAAGAGAAAGATGGGCAGTAACACTGCTATCATTTCAATGTTAAAAACTCCTTGACATTTTGCAGGATTCCTTTATCATACGGATTTGTAAACCTCAACTCATGATAATTCTCTCCTGGGTACAACCAATTGAACAAAAATTAGAATAAGGAATAGAACATTACAAATTATGGAATTTCAGAAAAAAGAATTGTGCTATAGAATGTGTCACCTGGTAAGGATGAAGCATTAAGTTGGAACTCTGGATACTTCTTCCAGTTTACCTGGATAAGTCAAAAATCAAAATGAAAATAACAACAGTATGTTGCTTCTTATTATCTATACTGCAGAATAAACAAATGGTTTCAGATAATGCGCATTTGGAAATATATCCAATTTTTTCTTTTATCCATGGTCCACATAGGAACTTACCCACTCTTCAGTTCTGATATTGAAACATATGCAATAGACATGCCAGATCAGAAACAGCCCCTGTATTGACACAAAAATCTGATGAAAGATGTTTTGTCAAGGAAATAAACATCATTGGGTACCTAAAAGATTAAGAAACAAGCACATTCTTCAAAGCCAAAAACCAATAGAAACCTGCCATAGTACTTGGAGAAGAGAAAATAGCAATGTGCTCCTTGCAATTACTGAGATGGGGTTAGTCTATACCAAGAACACCCAGGAAAAGGGGGAAACAATTAATATGTAAGCACTGATAACTTAAATAAAACCATTGCAGCAATGACTTACCTCCAACATATTTCCTTCCAAAACTGGAAATTTTGTGGCGACTGCAAATAAACAAGGGTTTAAGCAATTAAATAATTGTAGCAAAAGAAGGCAAAAATATTCCAATAGTTCACAAAGCATTGGAAGACCCAGCAAGATTTAGTCTCAAAGGTCAAGGTAAAGCATCAGATCATCAAATAATTGCAACACAAGTTAAACATCCAAATGTATCACAGGGTTTTCTTGTAAATTAACAGCTAATAGATTAACAATTCTGGTATCATCAAGCTTATACTTACACTGGGATGAGCAAACAGCGTAAAAAGTTTCAGTAGTAATAAATCCAACAAGAAGAACCATGAAGAAGACATAATTCTTCTGACCTGCAAAATGACATAAAAACATCATCAACCACCTAGGATGATAATATTTAGTTCAGATGATAATAATTTAAAGGGAAGAATGATTAAGATGGTAGCAACAAATCAAAGGACAAATAAAAACATTCCCAAAAGTAAATTGATTTTCATTACCGATACAGTTCCCAAAAGCAGGGCAGTGGTGGTCAAACCCCTGTACATATGTCTTGCAGCTCTTGCAGTATCTTACTCTCATCTGCAAAAGAGAGCTCTGAGAAAGAAAACACCAGGAAGACTGATGAAATTGAGGAAAACATGTGATGAAACTCATTAGAGACTTGAACGAGGTTGATATGGAAAATTTTGTATTTTGAAAGTCACTGATATAATTCAAAGGAGGAAGAATATGCATATTTCAAAACAGACTGAACTTCAGTTTTTTAATAGGTAAATACATCCTGAAACAGGTGAAAAATACAGACACCTAACACAGTTCTAGCCTTTTGCAGAAATGCACGTGTTACCATGTTTTCTCTATTTGAAGGCTTACATGAACAACCAAAAATGTAACTAAACAACCTCATTGTTAGTTTGAACACCAAGAACAGAACTTTCATCGAGTTTGTCCAAACAAACAGACTCCTGTGCCACAAAACCAGGATCCTTTACCATGATCCTGCCATTAAAGACAACATAATTAGCATGATTGATCAATGATCAACAATATAGCAGAACAAGCTTTCTCTGTGACCTAGCAAATTATAGGTGTTGCAAAAGACAGAAAGAGCAAAGAAAAACAACCTAAATAGACCAATGATGAGCATGATCATCTCTATATTCAACACAATGTCCACAAAACGTGAAATTGCTGCAAATAAGACAAAGAATGCGCTGTTGTAAAACATGCTAATTGCTGAAGAAGCTCAAAGAAGTTAATTGCTTGTATTCATATGATAAAACGATTTTCCCATTTTGACATTCGAATTATTGAACATGGACTAGATAATATCTTGTTAACTAATAATAGCACACCATTATCTCAGTGAGATTAAACTTTATCCAAACAAACAAAGAAACACAGATGCCAAAATTTTGGATTATACTTATGCCAATAAAATTGTCATTTCTCCAAAATGGGAGTGATTAAAATAAGAAAAATTAATGGTAGTGAATGTTACCTTGTCGAACAATAGCAATATAAACACCCCAGAAAAAAAATATATTGAAGAAAACAAAAGCTGGAGCTGATGCATGGAATCCATGAAGACGCCTACACCACCCCCCAAATCCCACGACTGCCAGAAAAACTAAAGCTGCAGATAGAGAGAGAGATTTGTTAAAACTACAGAAAATTAAAACATGAACAGTTTCATATATGTGTTAAGTTAGACAAGAGCACCTGAGATTGTGAGCTGAATGAGGATTGGGGAGGCTGCGAAGAAGAGAGGAACCAGAAAGAGAGCGGACTGAGTGATCAAAACGGAGAAACAGGAAATTGTACAGCGACCAATCAATGTCTGCCAACCTATCACCTTCCTCTGACCATGTAATTGCAGCAGCCCCATCTCTTGAAACCAAATTCACTCATTCAAAAAGCTTCTAGGAACCAAAGTCCCAAAATTCAGTTTTAAAGAAAACAAATACTGACACCATCATTTTTATTACTTCAATCCTTCCCATTTTGGGGGGGTTCTTCAGACTTCACCCACAGTTTCCATGGCTGCCTGCCTATAATCAAAACTAGGAGCCCACGTCAATATGGAGTAATCAGCCCACTACAGCAAATAGTGAACAGTAATCACAATCCAAAAATTGGGTCCAGACTAGGTATCAAGCTGCACTATCCAACCCAAAAGATGAAGCCCTCTTTGTGATGCTGAGTGGTGGCTATTGAAAAAGTGTTTTGAAAACAGTCGCAACCACTTCATCCCATATCTTGACAAAGTGGTTCAAGTCAACAAGCCATGCAATTTGAACCACAAAGTAATTAGACAAGCCGAACATTGCCCTCAAACACTCAAATCAGTTTACTATTTTTCTTTGGTTGCTTTAAGAACTAACGTTCAAATCGTTGACACTGTCACCCTATTATCATCTACATTATACACGATGCATTTCAATAATACAAACAGGAAGCTCTTGCTTCCAACTTGAATTATTCGGTAATTGATTGCTTAAGGATAGTTACATCTAATTGGAGGAAACTTAGAAGATTCAACTTCAAATTCTTTGCTTTTAAAATGATATTATTTGATAGCAAAGTTATTATTCTTCCTTTCATATTAAAATCTATTCAAATCTATTAGCAGGTCTGAACGGACCATAAAATTTTTCATTCATCCGTGACACAGGTTCAATTCAACGTTTATAGACAAATCTCTGGTACTTGAAAAATTCTATAAAAAACAATAAATAACTGAATTATTATTGTTTCAACTGTGGGTCTGTTTTTCTTAATGTCCCCAAATTGCTTTACTGCTTGATGGCGGGCCATCATCCCTTTCAACACAGTTGCGTTGCATGACTTTCTACTAAAATACAAAGAAAACATCAAAACTTTCTGTTTCTCATTCATATAATTATTATCCATGTCATGTAGAATTATAAAAAAGTTGTAGCAAACAATTGGACGAAATTTCAACAATGTCGGGCCGAATGGGCTTAAATTATATGACAAAGAAATTCAACCACCAAAACAACGTTAAATAAAAAGAAGAACGCAGACAAAAAGGATAGACACAAGTTCACGTGTACTACAGTTTTGGCCCAATCACCCGCCGGTGACATAGTGATTTCTCACAGATTAAGGAAAAGTCCGTTGCGGACCAAAAAAGCTCATTAGGGAGAGAAGTATCTGAGCTGTCCTTGCGGCGGGTCACGTGCACCTCCGTCAGAGTCTAGGGCCCCACATTCCAGTGTGACCCACGCTTGAACCGACGGTGGATAATTGAGTTAGAAAAAAAAATGGTTTCAGTAAAATTTCTCGTAGGATACACCGGATCATGGGATCCCAATTGGACGGCTCTGATTCCTTTACCAATTCCCAGAAGGGATCGTGCCACGTTGGATTAGACACAACCATCATTGCCTCCACATAGACCATGTGCCGTGGTTTTCGTTTCCCTGTTGGGACACACAAAATGAAGGACCCCACTAAAAGGGCCATGGACTTTTTTCTAAATTTTTATTGGCCAGTAAGCTGTAACTGGATAGAGCGGCTCGATTTTTAGAACCGGACTGAGCTGAGCCGAATGGATGTCCAGTAGAACGAAGACACGAATCGCTATCATGTAAGAACGAAGTGACGGTCTATCTTCCTAAAACCCACCACCACCCACCCGCCACAGGTGGGCCACGTGCATCCCTTATTCTGATAGGCCAGACTTGATACTTATCAACCGGCCAGGGGATCGCCACGTGTAAGGGCATGATCAGAGGGCATGACTGTGAAGAGAGTGCTAAAAGAGTTAAAAAATACTAGTTAACTATTTCAATAATTCGAACGTAATAATACTAGATTTTAATTTAATATTAATTAATATTTAACAAACTCCGACACGTCAGTGTAAAAAGCATTAAGTTGAAGCTTTAATTTTCAATTTTTCCACTTAAATCAACCTTTAAGTAGGTTCGTTAATCAAGGGACTCCGGTCCCACGTCAGGCCCTGTTACATGGCTGGTTTTGCTGGTTGCTTAGCTGTGATCGATTAGAACGGCACACGTGGAAGATTAGCATTGCTTAATGAAGAATATTGCTCCTTAATCATTCTTTTGTCAACCTGTTAAGATTTTGTGCCGAAAGATTTTCCCCACTTCCCGTTCCCATGCCAAGGTGAAGTACTTTGGACCTGCTTTAATTAATGAAAATCAATGACCGAAAAAATTAAATAAAGAAAGATTAATCTTTCACCGTGATTCAATGATTGATTATTGAGGAATTGTGCCACTAATGAGCCCTTTACGTTGTTGTACTGCTTCATGGCTGGATGTGTAAAAGCTCCAGTTGTTGAGCAGTCTATATAAACAGTAAAGAGATCATGTGCATTCAACGTCTGATTCCCAAATGATTTTGCTTCTTAATTAAATCAAATTTTGATTATTAAGTTTTAGTACAACCAAGAATAAAATGTTGAATTTATTATCTTTTAGAATTTGGATCTTTCAATTTGTTACATATTAAAATGTATTATGATAAAATGATCAACAAAATTAACATTTTGAATAAGTAAATATATGTATTTATAATTGAATCAAATATTTATATATTTTTTTATTATGAATTTCTGTATTGATCTACGATGACTTAAATAATGTATACATTATTCATAACAGCAACATTTACAAGCTTAATCAACAAATATATAGCCAATTAGCCATAGCAATCTCTTATACCTGTATACTCCAACAAAGCAATAATCCTTTTTGACAAATATATGGAAAGCCTCTAACTAAAATATCTAGCTAAGTTAAGCAACGTGTCAATCAAATTTGGTCTTGAATTTAAAAATTATATGAATTTATAGAAATTCACACATTCGGAAATGCATATCCTCTCATGAAATGTTGAAATAAAAATTAGCTTTGTTCTTATCCTAGTAGCCCATCCTTCGCATTAAAGTGTTCACAAAAACCATGATTAATGGGATATGAAAGGATAAAAGGCAACTTGACAAAATTGGTGAGCAAGCAACACGGACGTACATGCATCCATCCCGACCAAATTCCCATTTCCAGACAAAGCATAACTGTCGAATCCAGATAGTCTATTTCTACGCGTAATCGTCTGGCACTGTCCGAACCCCAGACAATGCCGTGATGTCCCCATTTTCCTCGATCCTTGAAACACCCCACTTTCCGCCATGATTGGATTTTTTTTATTGGCAGCTCTGCCTTACTGCAAGCTCATCATTAGCATTTTTTTTTTGCTTTTTTGATAATGGTTTCTTCATCTTTAGCTTTGACTGCCGCTATTATGTTGCATAATTGGTTCCTGCTTCCCAAAAGACGGAATTGTAATTAGTTGCCGGTCAGTTCCCCTCATTTTTTTCTTTTTTGGTTTTATTTGTCCAAAATTTCATTCTCTGCATTCCATCTATTGAAAAGAGCACAGAGATTAGAACATTTTGACATAAAATTTTAAAAAAAATTAAATTAGTTAATAAATTTTTTTAAAAAAATTTAATTAGATTCAATTAAATAATAATATTTTTTATCAAATAATTTTTTATAATTAATTAAAATATCCATTTGTTATTTTGTATTACATAATGTTGATATGACATGTTGAATGTTATAATAAATGATAACGTGATATATTAATGCGATATAGTTATATAGTATTTTCCTCACATAAGCATCATATAAATACGATTAATGATAATTAGTTAATAATTAATTATAAAAATTTATTTATTTTAAAATAAAAATATTAATTGAATGTAAAAATATTAAAAATTTATTTAAATTTTCTTAAATAATGTAATATCTTTTTAAAATTTTATATCAACATATTTCGAGTTGTCGTAATGAATTGTTTACATACTTTAAAAAATTGTTACATATTCTCACGAGCAAAAAAAAGCAAAAGCAAAAGTTAAAAAGAACGAACTTTTGAACATGTCCAAGTAGGATTACTTACATTAATTTAACTGTATCTCTTTTATTTCTTTATTGTAATTTTCTTGGTTTGAAAGTAAGTCAACTACCTTTTTTGTCCACTATCGCCCACAAAAGTTTGGACACGAGGAAACTTGGTACGGTCAATATAGTTACATTAATTTTTTTAAAATTACTAAATCTTAATGATTTAATTTATCTTAAAGAATTAACCCTATTTTAATTGAAGAATTTGGAAGATATGATGTAAAAAAAATTAATTAAATCGTTTTCGAAAATGACTTAGCACGTTACAGTACACAAGTACAATTTTGAACCGTTCAAATTAAAGAAGCGCATATTAGAGAACAATAACAGCATCCGATATGGGCCCGGCGGCCCAGCCTTAAATTTTAGTGCAAGTAAATTATAAAGGATTTCCGTAAATCGAATTTTATGCTCAAAGGTAGACATGGAAAAATTTCAAATTTATCTGAAAAAAACTGCATTTCACTGACTGCGAGACGAGGTTAGTTTAACTGAAAATCAACCAACCCAATTCCAACCCTAGCCGAGCCGAGCCGAGCCGAACTCGGGACGTAGAGAGATCCGTAGACGGTAGACCAGGGAGCAGACCTTCCGAGTCTATCTAATCTATCTCCAGTCTCCTCTTTTAACCCGGTCCGGTTCATCTAACTAAGCCGAGCCGGGGAAGAAAAAGGCCTAAGCAGCCTGTTAATAAACTTTTCCCCCTCGCTCATTAACTTTCTCAGTCTCTTGCTCTGTGTCAAAGTCTTCTCTCTAATGGAGACGAGTTTTTCCTCCTAGCTTTCAAAAACTTTAGCTCAATCTCCGTCCCAATCAAAATCTTCAAGTTTGAAAAAACTCCGCGTTTAACGAGATCTGGATTCAGAATGGAAGAAGAGAAAGGAGCGCTGGTGCAGAGCTTGATTGATGCGGTGAACCAAATAGCTTCGATCGGCGATTACAGATGCCCTGTGAAGAAGCAGTATTGCAATCTCGCTAGGAGATTGAAGCTGTTGACGCCAATGTTCGAGGAGATTAGAGAAAGCAAAGAGCAAATCCCTGACGAAACTGTTAAAGCTTTGGTCTCGTTGAAAGAAGCTTTGGTTTCGGCTAAGGAGTTGCTCAGATTTGGCAGTGAAGGCAGTAAGATTTACCTGGTGTGTGTGTAATGTAATTTGAAATTTTTTTCCTTTTCTTTCTTGGATCTGTTTGGCTGCTGAGAAAGTGGAGAAAAATTAGCGTGTGAAGTGCATGGACATAGTCAGATTATTGCTTGCAATAACATTATCTAAAATCAATTGGTAAATATTACGCTAAAATTTAGCTTAGTCTAAGAATGGAATATAAAATTCTGATGTGAATATTTACTGCTGCATTTTCTTAAAAATTTTAAATTAAAATTGATATGGTTCTTTCTTTTTCCTTTTAATTATTACTAAGAAAAAAAAACCACACCACACCTAATAAGTAGATATATTTGCCACAATTCATCCTACTTTCTTGTTCTTTTTAAAATTCTTTTGTTTCGTCTAATAATTATTACGAGAAACTCTTGTCAGATTTTCAAGTGTCGTAGTCATCGATATATGCAAGGCTGAAGTAGAATCTCTACTCCTGGGATAGATTTTTTCCCCTCAAAAATTTATATAACGTTGTTAATTGAATTTACGATTGTCCCTTTATGTGTGGATTGTTGTGAAATCTGAATCATTCATTTAATATAACCTTCTCTATCCCCTCTTGATACCATGATATCAAACTAGGGATTACCTTGTCTCTTGTTATATTTTATATGCTTTACTCTGCCCCTATTCTTGTAGTTTGCGCTTGTAATATACGGTTTAGAATCTAACCTGTGTCATCATAGTAATTCTAATTTGCGGCTAGCTGTTGTCAACTTGGTATATTTGAAAGCCTGTGACAACTAAGGAGAATGTGTCACCACTGGACGAAGTTTACTCTTCCATTCTGATTATGTATGGTTCTGGTTGGTCTGTTTCTGGTCTTTGATTCAGGAGGTTCTTTGAGGTTTAATGGTTTTGGGGAAGAAACTGAAAAATGAGAGGGAGGGATGGAGGACTAGTAAGAGGAAGGAGAGAGATGGTAAGGGGGAGAAGAGGTGGTACTTATCCCCAATATATGGCTCCTAAATCTTAAGTTTCTGGCCTTGATGCTATTTTTCTGAGCGTTTCTGCAACAGCAGCTATACTCAATTGGGTTGTAACATTCTTTGGTTTTGCTGTGGTTTTTCTTGGAATTATCAATCTATGGCTCAGTTATCCATTCTTACAACTGGAGGGAGAGAGAGATCTGTTTTGCTTGGAATCCCCAATGTATGGCCTTTTATATTTGGGGTTGGTTTTGCTTCCTGTGCATTTCTGTGTCAACCTTCGTGTTGGTTTGTCATAGACATAGATTTTGGTGTTTTACTGTTGAGGTTGACAAACAAGTTCACCATAACATTTCTTCTCAGCGCCACTACTTTGAGATGGGCAGTAAAGAGGGGAATTGGCAGTGGCTGCAAGCCATGAATGTGCTTGATTTATGGTATAAATACTTTACTGAGGCAGGGAGTGGGTATGTTTTTTTTATTGGTTGTGAAGCCAAAGTTTCATGCTCTTTGTTATGCCAGACTCTGAAAGTGATCTATGTGCACCCATTTTCTGTTGAAAAGGACTGGCATCACTAGATATAAAGTTCTGAGGATGAAATTTCACTCATATTATTTTGCTCATGTCCCATGCCACTATACTAGAGCAATTCAATTTATGTCAAACTACTGCTTTCGTCTTCCTTTCAATCTTTATTTAAGCATACTGAATGCAATAGTTTCTCTTTGCTCATCCAATCTGGAGTGCTATTACCCTATATGTACTTTCAGTTGTGGCTAAGATTGACGCTCATGTCTAGCAAGAAAATTATGATCTCAGAATTTCAATCTTTTAAAATGGCCAGTTATATGTGTATGTTTTTCTTATATATATTCTAATATTTGGTTACTCTATAACTAGGGAGAGAAGTCACGAGTTTATAGCCACCAGAGAATGTGTTTCTGTGATCTATTTTTTAATCAATTATATGGTATATTATTAATTTTTGCAAGATTTATTTATTGCTAAAAGAATGTTTTAAAAACAAGTTATGCCTAAAGTGACAAAATTTAGCCCAAACCACTAATATATTGATGAACTGGTTTGTGGCATTTGACCATTGACTTATAAACTATTTTTGTTCTGGTTACAGGTTCTCCAGAGGGAGAAGATTATGCATAAATTTCATGAATTGACAGCTCAACTGGAGCAAGCTTTGAGTGCAATCCCCTATGAGAATCTTGACATATCAGATGAAGTTAAGGAACAGGTATAGATCTATCACCAGATGTGTTTGGAAGAAGTACGCAGTTCACATTTCTTTCTCATCTTGCTGTGTCATATTAGGTCTTTTGCTGTGTAGACCTCAAGATGATTACTTGAATCACAGTCATCTTAGACATGGAAACAAAATGCCCTCAAGCAATCACAGTAATTGTGATTAATTGAGTTCTTCTGGAGTTGCATATGATTTGAGAAATTAAAGATTTTGTGGATATAAATAAGCACAGTAAGACTCAAAGAGCGCAACCAAAACTACGTCTATTCCTCTCTTAACACAATTAAACTAGAGTTTGAGAGTCCCAAAGCAACCTTAGGCTAATTCATTATCTCATTTTTTTTTTTTTTTGAGAAAAAAAGGCTTACATGTATAATATTTCTATGTCAGGTTGAGCTTGTTCTAGCTCAGTTCAGGAGAGCTAAAGGAAGGGTTGATGCACCTGATGTTGAGCTGTATGAGGATCTATTATCACTCTACAACAAGACCAATGATGCAGCAGTAGATCCAGATGTACTAAGGAGATTGACTGAGAAGTTACAATTGGTGGGAATAACTGAACTTACACAAGAATCACTAGCTCTACATGAGATGGTTTCTGCCAGTGGTGGAGATCCTGGGGAAACATTTGAGAAGATGTCAAACTTATTAAAGAAAATCAAGGATTTTGTACAGACAGAAAATCCTAACTTGGATGCTCCCGCAAGAGAAAAGAATCTTCCTCCTAGTAGCTGTGGACAAACAACCAGTGATGGAAATCACAAGACTCCAGTTATACCAGATGATTTCCGCTGTCCAATTTCCCTGGAGTTGATGAAGGATCCTGTCATTGTTTCAACAGGGCAGGTATATTTCTTGTGTATTTTCTGCTCATTATAAACCCAGTTTTTCTTTTCTTTTAATTCTTTTAAATCATTTTCAGTCTTGAAAACAACCTCCTGCCTCCTTTAGTTACTTAAATGTAAGTAAGTGCTCAATTGTGCTTGGTAAATTTGTTTTATTATTGACTTAGCCTGTTGCATCACAATGCATTGTCATTGGCTGCGATTAGTTTATCTGGCCAAAAGTTAGTTCTCAAAATGGGCCTAGTCATATAATGATTCTAATTAAACTTGGGGTGGCTGTAGAAATTGGATGCCAACTAAATGAAGTTTTGTAATACTCATTTTGGACTGCACATTTTTGTAGAGGCTGAAGACTTTTTTACAATTACCTTGATGCTATATTTTTAACAGGTTTTATTATTCTCTTCTGTTAGACATATGAACGATCTTGCATTGAGAAATGGTTGCAGCAAGGGCAGGGAACATGTCCGAAGACACAACAGACACTCAGTAGCCCTGCCCTTACTCCCAATTATGTATTACGTAGTCTAATAGCTCAATGGTGTGAGGCAAATGGCATTGAACCACCCAAAAGACCCAGTAGTTCTCGACCCAGTAAAACGACGTCCACCTGCTCACCTGCTGAACGTACCAAGATTGATATTCTCCTCCGTAAGCTCACATCCAGCAATCCTGAAGACCAAAGAATGGCTGCAGGTGAAATCCGTCTTCTTGCCAAACGCAATGCAGATAATCGTGTGGCCATTGCTGAAGCTGGGGCCATACCTTTCCTTGTGAGCCTCCTTTCGACACCTGACTCACGCACCCAAGAACATGCTGTAACAGCACTTCTTAACCTTTCCATTTGTGAGGAAAACAAAGGCAGTATCATATCCTCTGGAGCTGTTCCTGGTATTGTCCAGGTGCTTAAGAAGGGGAGCATGGAAGCTAGAGAGAATGCAGCAGCCACCCTATTTAGCCTTTCAGTAGTGGATGAAAATAAGGTGACAATTGGTGCCTCTGGAGCAATCCCTCCACTAGTGACACTGCTAAGTGAAGGTACACAAAGGGGTAAAAAGGATGCAGCGACAGCACTCTTTAACTTGTGCATTTACCAAGGGAACAAAGGAAAAGCAGTGAGAGCTGGAGTTGTGCCCACGCTAATGCGTTTGTTGACAGAACCTGGAGGTGGAATGGTCGATGAGGCTCTGGCCATACTAGCAATACTTGCTAGCCATCCTGAAGGGAAGGCAGCCATTGGAGCAGCAGAGGCAGTGCCAGTTTTGGTAGATGTTATTGGAAATGGATCCCCAAGAAACAGAGAGAATGCAGCTGCAGTTTTGGTGCACCTTTGTGCGGGAGACCAACAACATTTAGCAGAGGCCCAGGAACTAGGCGTGATGGGTCCTTTGGTTGACTTGGCACAAAACGGTACAGATAGGGGCAAGCGGAAGGCTGCTCAATTGCTTGAGCGGATGAGCAGGTTTCTTGAGCAGCAAAAGCTGGCACAGGCGCAAGCTGAGGCCCAAGCACCGCAGTCTCAGGCTCAGCAGCCACAGCCACCCTCTGTGGCAAACGCTGTTGATATCTGAGGTTCATTTTCCCCTAAATTTTTGTTCTTTTGGTCACCTTGTTTCTCTTTTCGCGTATTGAAGGAGGCAGCTTTGCTTCGAAAGAGGAGGTGGAAGATCACCTGTCCAACCTGTAAGTTATTCATTTGTTTGTGTGGGAGAAATATATTATTCACAGATCCATCAAAGTGCCGGAAACACACCAAAAAAAAAAAAAGAAAAAGGAAAGAAAGGGGCTGAGTTGTACTCGACATGTATGTGAATTGTACCATTATAACATATGTCCGACTGTAATCATCCTCAGTTTTTTATTGGAGAGATGTTTCTTGTATTCAACTCGAACTTTGTTTCCAAAGTCACCAGTCATATGTAACCAAAAAAGATTCATCTGCTTGCTCAAGTACAGCCGTTGTCCACCTCGAACTTCATTCTGCATTCTCTGTTTTCTACAATGCTAACTCGCTTTGCTCCAAGCCGCTATTTTCTCAGCACCTTGTTAGATTAAAACTCATTTATAACATTCATTAAGTTAAATCGAAAACAAGGAAAGTCGATTATAATTTATATTACTTGATCCGATTAAACAGGATTAGCATATCTTTTAATCAGATTCGGGATAGTGTTGGATTAGTGATTTTAAGATACTCTTTATTCAAACTTAATTATAAATAATTATTTTTATATTAAGTTTTAATTTTATATTTTTTAGTATTTATGAATTAGTTATAATTAATATAATATTTATTAAGATTCATTATTATTCTAAATAAAATTTTAAACTTAATTTAATTTTTATGAAATAACCTTAATTTATTAACTTAATTTTGATCAATAATATAAATAAAAATTGATTTTAAATTTATTTTAATCAAATTCGGATTCAAATATTAAGTGTTAATTTTTTATTGAAACACTTCAACTGACCATTCTTCTACGTATATATATCAACATGATTAATCTCACTTCTTAAGCTTTCAAATTGCTTAATTAAACTGATTAGTGATCGGTACAGCTGGGGAACTCAATTCGTGATGTGGCAAACATGGTCAGAGTCGGACTAAAATCTTAAGATTTTGGGCGGTTCTGGCGGGTCTGGGGAAAAGATCAGAGCCAGCTCATTTTGGGGTGGACGACGCTCCTGCAGCTGCTGGTTCCTGCGTTGAAAACAACTTTTGCCTCGCTCTTCGAGAGAGGGCCTCGCCTTTTACACATGGGCCGGGGGAGATAGCCTTTTGCCAAGATGAGTGGACCACCCTATCGAAGTATTCAAACAGAAGAAAGAGAAAAAAAAAAAAAGGGGATGGACCACCCAGATTCGGCTGTTTCATGACTGATAATTAGCCCGGTTTCGTAGGTTTTCTAATCAAGAAATTCTTTTAATTATCTAACATGACATCTAATTAACAAATGCATATTTGATACAGTGGCTGTAATCATTTTTCTAAAAAAAGATTAAATTAAATTATTTTTACCGATTTGATTTAAGATCAAACAAACAAACTAATCATGAATAAAAAAAGAACAAATTTCAATGTTAATGACGGAGTCGAGACCATTTGTTTGTCGGGAATGTTAGGAAGGTTGTCAATTTGATTTTTGAAAATTTTTAATATTTATAAATATTGAATTTTAATTATATTATTGTAAAAAAATTATAATCGATTCTCATATCGAAAATCTCATTTCACTCTTATAGTTAGAAGTTTGAATAATCTTTTTTTTAAAAAAAAAATTACTTTGAATACAATTTATTTTTGTTATTCTTTGTGAGTTTTTTATTTAATTATTCATTAAATTTATCAAAAAATTACCCTACATGCTATAACTAATATCAGGAGAATCGATAATATATAATTATTCTGACTTTTCTTAAATAGCTATTTCATTAACTAAATAATGCAATAGAAGAAAATGAAATAACCGTTCCTACAAACTCAACAGGTTGAATAACTTGTGGCAGTAGGCAAGAGTTCATAAAAATCAATTCACACTGCCTTAAACCCTAATAACATTCTACCCTGAACCTAATGTGAAAGTGGGTTGATGTTCTTTCTGTCATTCCTCAGCCTAATTAAACATGTTCTGTACTTTGTAATTCTGCATTTGACATTTTTATTTCAATTTTTCATTGAAAAAAATTTCACTTTCTTTTTCTGTTTTTTGTTCTACTAATTCATTCCTTCCTCTCTCCCCCCCTGCTCTCATTATCAAACCCCGTTTCTCTTCCTGGCTGCTGTGGTTGAATGTGGAAGGGCACCACAGCCAACCCAGCAGACACACCCAAGAAGTAAAACTTGAAATGCAAAGCCAGGTTAAGGTTTAAGTCACCATCAAATACGAAAGCTTGGGCCTTGCTTCCACTTTTAGATGCCAAATTTGAATAGGCCAAACACATGCTTCCATTCCTATATGCTATAGATGTTGAGGATTCCACAGAGATAGAGAGTTCAGGATAGCAACAGAGAGTCTAAAAAAGCTAAAGCTTGGTAATATAGATGGATATAGAGAAGACTGTGGAGAACATTTTCACGCCTATCCAAGTTGGTCATCAAAAAACATAAACTGATACTCCAACAGTACGTTTAACCTTGGAATTCTGCGCCCCTCTCCTTTCCTTTTCGTTGCTATTCTTCGTACCACAAATCCCCACCAAACCCTCTCTCCCTCTCTCTCTCTCTCTCTCTCTCTCTCTCTCTCTCCCTTCCCTTTTCTCTCAGTTTCTCACTCTCTTCCCTTTCCAATTCCCCACCCAAATGGTTCCACATTTTCGTCATCACCCCAAATTTTACTAACTGTTTTTTCACTTTCTAGGTTCTGTGCCCAACTGACTATCATCAAGAGAGGATTTTGCTTTATTCGTTGTTGCAAGGCAGTAGGCTTGGTCCTTGCAAAAAAGCAAATACCACCCCCATCTTGATTCCTTCTTCTTTTCTTTTTGTTAAGACAAAACCAACCCCAGTTGGGTTTTTAATATTATTTTATCTTCTACTGTGTGGTTTTTAGTTGGAAGATTTTGCACCTTTAATTCCTTTTATTAAATCTGATCTTTCGTTTTCTGGGATCACATTTGAAGGTCACCACACCGATAAGAAAATGGAGAGAAAGAGAAAACAGATGTATGTTTGAAAAGGTTTTCACCTTCTTTTGACCACCTTAGTTTAAAAGAACTTAAAAACGTTATTCTTTCTATAAAAATTCTAGAATACTTCACACACTTTGGTTGGTACTTTGGTTGAAAATGGAATTGCATGGTTTTGAGTGGAATCTTTGGCGTTTTCTTTGGATTCTCTTTGTCTTTAACTTGAAACTCTAACTTCCACAGGCCAACGAAATTAAGCCATGGCCATATGTATATCCCACATGATTCTTATAATTACAAACTCATTAAATCTGTTATATACAAAAAGATAAGGAAATTCTCTTCCTGCTCCGTCGTGCACAAACTTAGATGCATGGCTTGGTGAACGGATTTCTTAATTTGAGGAGGATAAAAACTGACAAGAACTAACCTTTGATAAAAACTCACCTAATAGGAGCTTTATTTCAAGCTTTCCGACGTACAGGAATTTGAAAAGCATGGGCAATGGAATCAATATCCAACAAACAACAAGTGCCAGATGCAGCATGAGGCATCGATTTTAAGTTTATAAACATGCTCGAGGCAGCATGGAAGGAAATTATCGTCGACTGGTGCATAGTGAAATAAGCTTCTCAACTTCAAAATCATGGTGGATATAAATTTCATGACTGGGAGAGAAAGAGATATATTGGGATTTACTGGTGCATGTTATAATATATATTGTGTCAAGTGAGATCTCACTTGGGGTTTTTCTTTGGCTGCGAAGCCAAGATCGCAGATGACTTCACCAACTTTTTGTTCAGCTAGAATTCCAAGAAGATTCCTTAAAAAAAACCAGGAAAAATACATATGCACCAAAATTTAACATGATTATTTTATGCAACTTACACAACAGTGTGAATCTCAACCTTTTTTCGCACAAGACATGGATGGCAGTCCTAAGTGCTCTCTGGAAGAATATTTTCTTGCTTATTCTTCGAATGGACATTTTGTCGAAATGTGGGTGATTTGATGATTTGCAGAAAGGACTCTATGTTTCTTCTTAGTGATGCAACGTTGTAATAACAGTAATGCAAAGAAGAAACCGACATGAGAAAGAAGTTACCATAAAGGATAATTTCACAGAGAAATTAGTTTATAATGTCAGATAACAGATCCCATAACTTCACACACAAACATAGACAAATCTGTAAACAAGCCCATGCAAACAAAAACCAAAGACATAGCTTAAGATCAAAAACCCAAAATATATATGAAACAACATAAATTCTACCAATCTTTTTTTCTTCCATAGATGATGACGATGATGATGATGATGAGACAAGTTCCTCACTGAACCTTGGAATTTCACCATCAATTATTTAGTTTCTGATGTTGGAGCTTTTGTGAGCGAGTCAAGGTGATCAAAGGAACATGCGACTTTATGTCAACTATCTCTCATTAACGCTGTTGTGATAAGTACTGGAAGAAGCTGAAGCTTCAAGATCAGCTTTAAGCTGCTGTCTATCAAGAACGATTTGAAACTTAGCTATAAGAGGTGATTAGTATTAGAAGAGTTGAGACCTGATAAATTATCTGTCCAATTATTTCCTCCCCAGTACTGATTATTCTCCGAAACACCCAACAGTTGTCTTGATAGATTTAGCCCTTGGTTATTTTCCATTTTCACTGGAGCTGTCTGAGAAGCCCTAGAGCTCGAACTCATGGAACGAAGAAGCTGGCTTTCTCCGACCATGGAAGATGATGCTTCCATACCCTCACTTTGAAATTGATATAAACCATTAGCTGGCTCAAAGAAAGGAAACTGCTGATGATGAGTTCCTTCTGCTGAAAAAATAGCACTGCTCATGCCTGAGTTAGTTCCTATCTGAAACCCCATATCAGCTTGCCCACTAGCACCAGTACTTGTTGCCCCTATCTGCCCTTGAATTCCAGCAAAGTTTAAGCCAATATTTCCCAAACCATACTGAGAAAAATTTTGTAAAGAAGCCATGAAGGGTAAATGAGGTGTCTGCCGTGGCAAATGGCCAGTAATTTCAGAAGGAATATTACCAGCACTTGTTGAATTTGAATTACCAACTTGCTTCTCTGCAGAAGCGGAGGATTTGGAGCTACTGCTTTTGTTTTTCTTGTTTCTTCTGCATCCTCCGCCTACTGGAACACTCCTAAGGGCACCCCCTCTAGTCCAATACCGCCGACATGTCTTGCAAAAGTGGCGCGGCTGTGAGAGGCTATAGTTATTGAAATAGCAAAACTTGGTGTTGGTGGACTGACATCTTGGACACTTCAAGGCAACTTCCGGCTGTGGAATCTTGGCTAGCCTGGCTCGATCAGCCATGGAACCAGGCCTAATGGAGCCAGCACCAGCTCCAACATGATGAGGAGGTGGAGGAAGCTGAGGATTTTCACTCCCAGTCCCTTGTTGAATATGATTAGTCTGCTGCAAAAATATAGATAATCCAAAGTAAATTGTTTATAACTGTAAAGAAGAAAATATTTGGTATATTCAGGAAAAGATCACAAAGGAATAGGAATATCTATCTTTTTAATCTGCTTTATTTTGGGTGCAGAAGCTGTGGATAGAAATTGATGATGAAGAGGAAAAAAAAGAAAAAAAAAAAAAACCCTTACCTGCTGCCAGTTGGGAGGATCTAAATAGACTGGAACAGATGAGAAAACCATGGTTAATTTTTTTGCTCTCTTTTTTCTTTTATAAAGGTTGATGGGTTCTTTAGGAAAATTAAGGTGGAGAATCACACTAAGGGAATACCGGAGGCCAAGAAAGCAAAGAGAAAAGAGAATTAAAGAGAGGAGGGAGAAGGAAAGATAGAGAGGGGGGAGGAGGTGGTGGGAGAGGGCTTTTGTTTATTTTGCTCTTATTCTTTCATTCTCTCATCTCTCCTTTTTGTTTTTATTATATTTTTAGGGTTTTGAGTGGGCGAAGTTTTTCTTCGCCCATAAGCTTTCTTTCTTTGATGCCGAGGACTGTTCTCAGTCTTAATGCTCCAAAGAAGAGTTCATGCATGGGAGACAGAGAAGAGAGAGTGTGTGACCATAAAACACCATAGCAAGAATTTATCACCCTTTTGCCATTATGGTGGGATTAATCAAAAGTAGCCTTTAGCCACCCATTTCCCCATATGACGTTAACACACACTCTCTCTCACTCTCACTCTCTCTAAATATATATATATATATATATATATATATATATATATATATATATATATATATATATATATATACCATGAGTTTTATGTTGTATTTTTATTTAGAGAAGAGAGATTCGATACTTAATTCTTTAAGCAGGAAATATATATCCCCGTAAAAGCTTTTTAGGGCTATAATTTTACTTTTCTTAAACTATAGATATTGCAAAATGTCCTACTCTTCGGTTACAGTTTGTATATTCTCGAGCTCCCCATGAACTTCCCCTTTTCCTTGAATACATGATCATCTTTTCAATTGAAAGCCTTAATTATGTATTGGTGTTTTCCTTTTGGCCAGCGCTTATATATTATTAAATTTGAGATAACATAATCACTCATAAGTACCAAACCAAAGCCATTTCCTCAGCCCTCTTTAAGCTGTAGGTGGGCTAGCTAGGAGCTACTCCTGATGGGTTGAATCTTTTCCTCGAGGCCTACCATCTTCGAACTTCATTAGACATAAAACATCTCTTATGAATATTTTCAAAAAAAGAATTGCCTGAGAATAAGCTTTGCATCTTTTTTTATGAACCAGGAATTTGCATGGTTGCGTTTGGTTCCATTGTCATCCATTAATCCTGTCTTTTGTTTTTAAGAGCAAATAGAGAATTTCATTAATAGATTGAAAGGGGTGGAGGATCCATCCGTAAAAGATTAAGAATTCAGAAAAGTCACATGAACAGTTAAGAGACAAGAATGCATAGAGATCTTTTGGGTGAAATATCTCCATTTTTATTATAATCTGTCAATCATTGAGTTTGATTTTTTTTTTAAAAATGTGTAAAATGAATATCCTAATTTCTACACTTGTAAATTTAATTTCAATTAGATTGTATATGAATTTCATTCTCAAAGGAACACAATGTTTATTGGTACTTATTGAATACCACTTTTAGAATCTCTCATAATAATTGATGAGCAGGAATTTATCTCAGTCTTCGTTAATATGCATGCATTGTATAAAGTATATATACAAAAGCTTAGATACCCTATTTGTAGTTTTTCATGAATTAAGAACAGTTATTATAGTTGGTTAACCTTGCTAGTGGACAAGTTACTTTTTAATTCCTTTTCAGCTCTCTTGACTTTGTTTTTGGGGTTAGCTTGCCTTCAATTAACCTGTTCATTGCATCATTTTCTCAATTACATAGTGGTATAAGATCTTTTCAAGTCAATTAAGCACATCTATGCATGCCTTAACAAATTCACAATAAAGCTATCACTTTCAATTAAAAAAGAAAAGAAAAGAAAAATGGAAGACGATGGGTTCATCCAATCGTCATCAACTGTTGTTTATGCTTCATTAAAAATCTTTGTCTTTAAACTTTAATGCTTAGACCATGCATGCTTTTTCTTAAAAATTTGAGGAACACCAATTTGCAATTTGTCTTTCTCCTCCTTTCCCTTCTTATTCCTATATCCTTTTCCCTGTTGAGTCCCCCTTTTTTTGGATTGAGACAGCATATAGAATACGTGGAGAGAAATTATGGAAATTACTTTGGTTGGATAGAGGGCAGGACAAAGATATGGAAGGAGAAACATGAAGCCATTAGCCATGCATATCTTCTTCGATAAGGAATCTGGCTTCTGTACACAAAAAGAAAACATTACCTGTTCTAGATTCAATGAACTGTGATTTATTTTCTAGATCAATCGAAATTTAAGATTCAAAATTTTTTGTTTTCTTTCTATCTCTCTGTATATATAAATCGATCAAGGTATGTCACTATTAAATTCAAGTTTGGATAAAAAATTTAATTATTTTTGTAAATATTAGTAAAATCTAATTGAGGATACATGTCTATTCAAAATTTTCTTAATATATAGTTTTTTTTTTTAACTTGGAGGAAGAGGGATTTGAATCTTATTCTTTTAAACAGTGAGATCATGCATCAATTAGTAAGTCAAATATTTGAGTACTTCTAAATATATAGTTTAATTGGCAAGAAAGACTCAAAATAATGAGTTCTCTTTTTTGGGAAGAAAGACAATCATGCAAGATATGATTGTCAGTTGGATTATGTTTTAATACAAGTTAATACCTTAAACATTAGAACACTTTTTATGAACATTCCTTCAAAGTGATATTTTATAGTAAATACAAATAGAAATGATTAATAAATAATTGAGAATGTGCAAATCAATCCTTACTAAAGTATATCATATAACTTTAATAGTAGTGTTTTGGATGCTTGATTTAGTTAACTAATGATAAGGCAGTGTTTTTTCCCTCAGCCAATCAAATATTTGCACTAAATTATTGAAAACGGTACAATATAACGTGATTCACTCAATAACGATGCTCTCAGTGCTTACGTACCAAAATTAGTTACACAATATAAGATTGTCCTACTCGCATGCATATGCACCCAAAAACAAAGTTAATCAAAACAAAGATTGAAATAATTAAGACTCCAAAGTAGGGCATAATTATATATAATGCACATGATGTGTTAGCATAATTTAATTTAGCTAAAGGTTAATAACTCTATATATGCTCTAACAATACTATATTTTTTTTTGTAATGTCACATCGAATCTACAGCTAGATTATCAGTAATCAATGGAAGTATACTTTATGTTTTTTAAAAAAGTATTTTTCTCTAAGAAAAAGATTGGAAACTTGAATTTAAGTTTTAATTAATATGATATATACCAATGTTGGAAAGTTGGGTAAAGCATCTGACATCATTTCATGAGAAAAGTGGTTAGGTAAAAAAAATTCTTTAATTAGGTTTAAGCCTTACTATTGGAAAAGGAAAGATACAGCAAAGAAAACTCTTCCTTAGGGAGGAGGGGACTGAGAAAGACAGAAATAGTCTCAGTATAGTACGTAACTCTATTTTCCAACACCAAGAAAGGAGAACCATTATAGCCATGATCCATCATTATTTGCGTTAGCTTTCTTCTATTTCCCCCAAAATTCTGATACGGCAAGCCATGACCCCACTCCCTCCTTAACGGAGAGAAATCAACTCTTATCATTTTTTTTCCCCTTTATTGATTATCTATTCCTTTTTTTTTCCTTTTCAATTATTTTTTTGAAGGCTAAATCATTCTTGAACAATGTACATTCCAAGTGAAAGGAAAATGGGCGGCAAGCCTATGGCTTAGAAGCTCTCTTATTATTATTATTATTATTTTATCATGTGGCGACAAAGGGGAAAATCAACATCAATCTTTTGTCTTCTTTTTCTCTCGTGAGATGCTAATGGTCGGGATTCCATAGCCACGTCGGCTGAGCGTAGGTCCCATTGCGTAATACACTTTTTCATAACCAAAATCTACGGAATATATACGTTTGATCTGGACGGTGCCGAAAAGCATAATACCAACAACACCGCCACCATCTCTCCCTTAATCAATGCTCCTTCTAGATCTATTAACCCGACACGTGTCTCGCTTAGTGTTCTTTTTGTAATTTTGTATCACGTTTTATCGTTAAGATTTATAGTACATGAGAAGAAATTAAAAAAAAAAAACTTCTTTTCCAGCCTTTCCTATTTTCAGTAAAATTAATGAGAGACTAAAATGGGTATATATATATTCAACTTTTAGTATATTAATAAACGAATGTTGCACTACCTCTCTATCTATTTTCTGATAAAATATATTTATTATCGTACAATTAAAATTGTATAAAGATAGATAAATTATATTCTTTTTTTTCAATTAAATATCAATTTTATTAAATTGATACATAAACAAATCTATAACTGAATCAGTCAAATTGAAAAAGTAAAACTGAATCAGGGAATACTCAAAGAAATTTATTTGGTAATGATAATTAATTTGTTTTAATATGACTCCTCACATGTTCATTCTTACAAAGTTTAGTTTACTTTTTCTTAAATAATTATCACATTATATCAAGATTTAAGAGTAAATTAAAAAATTTGTGATATGAAAGGGAACAAAAGAATAAACTGAATTCTAAAGTGCATGGTCTAATTAATTAATCAAAGCTTCAAAAGTGCAACAACTATAAACTAAAGAATAGATTAGTATTTACTCAAATATATATATATAAAGGGTAGTGATGAGGCAAACATCTCATATTCTGATTGCTCTACTTCTTGAGTGGGGTTTGTGGTTTATATAAGATACATATATCTCCCACGTGCAAGTAGTTTGAAACTTATTTTTTGTTGGCATTATTCAATCTCTTTAAGATCTTTTGCTTTGCATGCATAGCAGGCAGATTTTTATCTCAAAAACGTGGATGAGTTTTCACTTATTTTAACATTAAAAGGTTCATGAGAATGCGAGTTGGTGGCTCTGGAATCTAATTCCCTATCAATTTTTGGACAGAGTACGGCCTTTCGCTCATTTTCATGCCCAAAAGCTACCCCTCCTGTCTCGAGATTTTTAGTTGGAAAGGAAGCAAATTTGCAGCCTTAACACATTCGACTGTCCCCTCCCTCCCCTAATTGCACAACATCTGCCTAAAGAAAAAGTGCAATTCCGCGTATACACATGTAAAGTTTAAATATATATATATATATATATATACACACATTTATTATCTTGTTATAAGTAGATGGCTTTATATGATAGATTAATCAAACCCGTCGGGAATTTGAACCTTACGTATGCTTTTACAGTTGAACCAAATGTTTATGGATGTCACCTGCAGACTAACTATGGTTTTGCAGAGAGGAGAAGAGTATAGTTTAACGGGGCCAAGGGTTGGTTTATATGTCCCCAGGTGATGCAAGAAAGGATCCCAGGCTAATTTGTATTGTATGGATCTTTCATTTGATGGAAAATGGTACAACACGAGGAGGTCAACCAGATGAGCAGACATGTGGTTTCCCACTCTGGGAAGACGACAGAGTACCTTGTCTGCTGTCAAAGACTGAATTACATGTGGCTGCGCGTTACATTTTGGATATCGGCCCCTAACAGAAACAGCTCCCGTAACCAAAACTTTACCTCATAATTGCACATGCAATCCTGACACCAATAAGATGCTACACTATCACTTTTACATTGCTTCCCAGACAAGAGATCAGCGTTCAGCTTAACCAAGGGCAAGACATTGCCTTATAGCTAGCAGAAATTTTAGAGGACCAAAACGAAAACCACCGGAAGAGAAGCTAAGCTACATCTCCCATGATCTGTCTGAATCTGTCAATCTGATATCAGCATTCATAAACATCCTTGAAAGAGAGTTCAAGGCGGTTAGATTCTGTTCTTTCAGGGGTTTTGGACATATTATCATAGGTAAAGCCTGGTCAAAAGAAAAGAATCGGTAATATTGACCAGCTTTAGATCCTTTGTTTTCTTTCGTTCCCTGTTATAAAGGTGAGGCTTCTGCCCAGTGTTGGCATCATCTGGTTGAAGTTCAAGCCTGTTAGGCAATAATAATTGTCCGTGGAGTAAGGCCCCCAAGCTTTAATACAGCTGGTGCCTGGTGATACTTGCAGAAAAGACGTTTCCAACTCCAGTTATACTAGTATAAGTTTATTCCAGGAGAATTCACGGCTAACTTAAGCCAAAAACGTGCTCATTCGTTCAATTCATTCATTGGATTACATAACAAAAAGTTATTCCATCATTCCTTGCCACGTCCTCCAGTCTGAATTCGAGTCCAAAATCTTAATGATCTCCCTCATTGAGCTTCTAGTGCCCTGTCCTTTCAAGCTATGATGAGTGGCTCAGGGCTATGAAGCAGCCATTTTTGCGTAAATTTAGCCCAAAACTAGCCCATAAAGCCCAAAACTTGTTGAATCATACATTTTATCGGCTGAAATTGAGTATGGAATTCAAACTCCATTCTGCTCCGAAAAGAAAAGGGGGGAATAGAGGAAGGATGCTTTTCCCCACACCCAACAGGAAAAGATAAAGAAGTCTCAGCTTTTTGCTTTGTGCTTTTAACATTAATGTTATCAATTACAATAGTGTACTAGATGAGGGCTAGCACTTTGTTTTCCCTCTTTACTTTTTGAGAAGAATAGTCTCTTCTTCTTGGTTTTTTTTAACAAAAAATGAATTTTTTTTTCTTATTTAATCTCTAGATATACAACCAGCTAAATTTTTAGAAACCAAACCTTTTATTGAAATTTGTTAACAATTTAGAAAAAGAACCACTTTTCTTATTTTTCCTTGATTTAAACATGAAATAATTTTTTGAAAAATTAAATAGTCAACTATAAAATTAGCCCAAACCTTTTTTTTCATCAATATTTCCAATAATTTATTTTAAATAATACTAGTACTCATTACAATTTGGGGGTATAGAGTTGCATACAAAACCCAAACTAATCATGCAAATTAAGCTTCTAATTAAGATGGTATTACATTTTTCTACAAAATTTTTATAAAACTAAAGTAAATAATATATTTGAAAGTTTTAGAGGCTTAAATAGTAAAAAATTCCTTAAACTATGGTTTTTTTTTCAACTAAATATCTCATCTTTTATTGTACCCAAACGAAATTTTAAATATTGATTTGTATCCAAAAAAGCTTTAAACCTTAACAGAAAATTAATCGTTTTCAGATCTAACATCAAATGACATTTTATACTCATTTGACAAATAACTTGACTTGTTCATATGATCATGTGGCAATCGACATCATCAAATGATCAAATATATAAGTTGGCCAAGTTTATGCCACATGGATATAAAATATCAATTCATATTAGTTTTGATCGCAATTAATTTTTTATTTTAAGGGTTTTTTTTGTATAAATCAAAGTTTAAACTTTTGTTTAGATACAATAAAATATGAGAGACTTAATTGAAATTTGATAATTTTTCAAGAATTTATTTACTATTTAAGCCACTTTTATACTACTATAATTAATGATTTTCAAGTAGTAAAGTCTAAGGGAAGATTGGAACTACTTAAGAGGGCCCAGCCCAATTAGATTATAAACAAACACAAGCTTCCTCCAGTGGAAAAAATTCATCCCTGTCAAGCTTAAGAATACGAATACGAAAGTACCCCAAACAAGCCTTAACTTCCCGAGACCATGCATGCATAACAGAAACGAAACTTCGAACCAGTTTGAATAGGGAAAACCCATCTCCATCAAACACGGTCGCCACCTCAAAACAGTTACTCAACATACAGAGAACATTCTCGAAAACTCCAAACTACATTGACAGACTATCATATTTCTTCGTTTTCCTTTTTTGCTTTGAGTCTCTGCAGTAAGAGTTTTACGATGGCTGGCAAAGGTGAGGGATGGGCAATCGGGATCGATCTGGGGACTACTTACTCGTGCGTAGGCGTTTGGCAACATGATCGTGTGGAGATTATTGCTAATGATCAGGGGAACAGAACGACACCGTCTTACGTGGCTTTCACGGATAGTGAGCGTTTGATTGGCGATGCTGCTAAGAACCAGGTCGCCATGAATCCTACCAACACTGTCTTTGGTGAGGAGGTGTTCTCTTTTTTCTTTTAATCCCATGTTTCCAGTTTAATGTTGTTGTAAGATAACATAAAATGATTTGAATGTGTTCTGTATTCATTAATGTGTAATGTCACGTACATTACTTTTCATGCATGGATTTTTATGTTTACGTGTTTATGTACACGTGATTTAATGTTCTTCTGAAGTTAATATTATCATCTTATAATATTAAGATTGTCTCGGTGATATGATTTTTTTGAATTTTATTTTAACAAAATATTATTTTTCATGTGAAGGAATTGTACAAATTAATCTCCAAATCGAATATTTGATTGGGAGTAAATATGTTGTCAACTTTGTTGTTTGATAGTATGAAGTAATTATTAAGTTATAACATTAATTGTTTCTAATTATATAATACCAGATGCAAAGCGGTTGATTGGGAGGAGGTTTAACGACGCTTCCGTCCAAAGCGACATCAAGTTGTGGCCGTTCAAGGTTTCCCCCGGCGCCGGTGACAAGCCGATGATTACAGTCACTTACAAAGGTGAAGAGAAGCAATTTGCTGCGGAGGAAGTGTCCTCGATGGTCCTCATGAAGATGAAAGAGACAGCGGAGGCGTATCTGGGTTCAACAGTGAAGAATGGCGTTGTCACCGTCCCTGCATACTTCAATGACTCACAGCGTCAAGCCACGAAGGATGCTGGCGTCATAGCAGGGCTCAATGTCATGCGGATCATCAATGAACCGACCGCTGCTGCTATTGCTTACGGACTTGACAAGAAAGCTAGCAGCGTTGGTGAGAAAAATGTGCTCATCTTTGACCTCGGGGGTGGTACTTTCGATGTCTCTCTCCTTACCATCGAAGAGGGTATTTTCGAAGTGAAAGCCACGGCTGGAGATACACACCTTGGAGGGGAAGATTTTGATAACAGGATGGTGAACCATTTTGTGCAGGAGTTCAAGAGGAAGAACAAGAAGGACATTACAGGAAACCCAAGGGCGTTGAGGAGATTGAGAACTTCTTGCGAAAGAGCAAAGAGAACTCTATCTTCCACGGCTCAAACTACTATTGAGATTGATTCTCTGTATGAAGGTATTGATTTCTACTCTACGATTACTCGGGCTAGATTTGAGGAGCTCAACATGGATCTTTTCAGGAAGTGTATGGAGCCGGTTGAGAAATGCTTAAGGGATGCTAAGATGGATAAGAGTACTGTACATGATGTTGTTCTTGTTGGTGGATCTACTAGGATTCCCAAGGTACAACAGCTATTGCAGGATTTCTTTAATGGAAAGGAGCTCTGCAAGAGCATTAACCCTGATGAAGCCGTTGCCTACGGTGCTGCTGTACAAGCTGCCATTTTGAGTGGTGAGGGCAATGAGAAGGTTCAAGATTTGCTTCTTTTGGATGTCACCCCTCTCTCCCTTGGGCTGGAAACTGCCGGTGGAGTCATGACTGTTCTTATTCCAAGGAACACCACGATTCCTACCAAGAAGGAACAAGTTTTCTCCACTTACTCGGATAACCAACCTGGCGTGTTGATTCAGGTCTACGAGGGTGAGAGAACAAGAACAAGGGACAACAACTTGCTTGGTAAATTTGAGCTTTCCGGCATTCCACCAGCTCCTAGGGGCGTGCCTCAAATCACTGTTTGCTTTGACATTGATGCCAATGGCATTTTGAATGTCTCTGCTGAGGACAAAACCACAGGCCAAAAGAACAAGATTACAATCACCAATGACAAGGGCAGGCTGTCCAAGGAAGAGATTGAGAAGATGGTCCAAGAAGCAGAGAAGTATAAATCGGAGGATGAGGAGCACAAGAAGAAAGTGGAGGCTAAGAATGAATTGGAGAATTTTGCATATAACATGAGGAACACGGTCAGGGATGAGAAGATTGGTGCTAAGCTCAATCCAGCTGATAAGAAAAATATCGAGGATGCAGTTGAGCAAGCCATCAATTGGCTAGACAGCAATCAGATGGCTGAAGCTGATGAGTTCGAGGATAAGATGAAGGAGCTTGAAAGCATTTGCAACCCTATCATTGCCAAAATGTACCAAGGTGCTGCTGCTGAAGCGGGTGGTGGAACGGGCGATGATGCAGCTCCAGCTGGGGGAAGTGGAGCTGGCCCCAAGATTGAGGAGGTTGATTAAGAATGAAATATAAACAGGTCATATACAGCTGGATTCTAAGAAATCTTGATTCAGATCTTCAGGATAATAAAAATTTGGGGCCATATTTCGATTTTGTTTTTGGATTTTCTTTTTCTGAACTAGGTGGATTTAGAACTTAGATTACACTTTTAATTGATGTTCTCTTGAGATGAAAGTATTTGCTAACTGACCTTGCTAATGGAAAGGTTTTTGCTCTGTTTCCCTGTGTTTATATGAGGATTTCCTTGTTTTTAAGGTTGAGATAATTTTAGCCAATTTCTTTTCCAAGTCACAGCACCGCGCTGCTATTCAAGTGCATGGACATAAAGTAGACAGGGACACTCACAGCTGACGGTTAGATGTTCTTCATAAGAATATACAGAGGGGAAGTAGCTAATTTTATTAGTCACAAGCTGAATGCAATTCAAGTATTGGAAAAGTTCAAAGGCTGACAATAAGAAAACAGAGTAACATGAATTAATACTTCGCAAAAGAGCTGTTTCTGACCCTGTTCTCCTGTCATTTGTTCTATACAGATACGGTAGTTTAGCAAAATGAAAACAGAAAGGAACTTGATGGAGCTCGATGCAATCATTTCACACATATGCAAAGCAACTCGCCAAGGCTTTGTGCTACAAATCAAAGTGAGCTCCATGACAGGATTTTCTACTTGTATCCATCATGTAAAGAACTCTTTCTGATATAGATTATTTATTGGTACTCCTCGCAATGATGGAGAATTAATTTAAGCTACATAAAAATTTTATTTAAAATCAATTTTCCAAAACTTTCATCAGCAACCTCAAAACAATCCAATTAGGTAATGATACATCATTGTTCTCTATCTAGCTAACAACCAATACACTTCTTCCTCTGCTAAACCACCAGAAGTGATGAACTTGAAGAATGATACATAAATTTAACATTCTTCTTACAAAAAAAAAGAACAAAACTCACACTACTTCCTTCCCCTGTTAAGCCTCTGCAGGTGGTAATTGATGCTGCCCCAGGGCTTTCTGTTCCTGTTACTCTGCAAGTAAGTAAACAATATGTTTTTGTAAGTCATGATGAATAAATAGCATAGAGAAAAGTATTCAATGTAACAAGGTAAAGCTAAGTATAAGGACTTTTTTTTTCCTCGTTCTTCAAAACACATGAAGAAAGGATGAGGATAAGTACTCCAGAGTTGGGGGTCAAGATGGGGATGATGATGTAAAGTAATTGAGGAGTTCCGGATTGGGGCCATTATAGATGTAACTAAAAGTCTAAAACCAGAATTACATACCTGGGCATCCATACAGGCACTCAAAAGGTCCTTCTGCCGAACACATTTATCGTCATTATTCTTGTTAAGGGACAAGCAATTGAGAAAAGATATCATTTCTTTCATGCAAGGTTTTGAGAGGGTGCCAAATTTCTTTGGGTTTATATAAAGTCCACCAGCTTTCTTGCCCATTCTTTATGACTTAATCTACATGAACAGAACAAAAGAAATACAATGTTACATCCACTTCCTTTTAGTTCAACTCCAGGTCACACGAAACTGGTTGACAGTAAAGTCGCAAAAGCAGACATAAGACTGCTGAAACATACAATTCCTTAACAGTGAGATAAGCATGAGAGCAATAATTCACATGAACTACTTCAGATACTAATGACTTTAGCAATTAAATTCCTCCAGTTATCAGAATACTTGGCATGGTCCAGTGATAGTCCATATACAGATAAAATATGAGAGATTCACCAAGTCAACCTTGCCAAGCACAACAAGATCCTTTCAAACTGATGTTCTCAATCACACAACTTAATGCAGTTGGCTTTGGACAACGAAGAATAAATTCCTCTTCTGAAAATGTAACAGAATTCTGACTTGACTATAAAATTTAAACAAATGCAATCTTCTAATGCATGAAAGAGTATGTCTAGCTCTACCGAAATACTATCAACTGCTAACCTTCTGCTTACTAATTCCCCCACTACCCTCTTTTCAATCTCTTTAAAACATTGTCGATATACCCAACAACCGCATGAATACTTTCAGTGCTAAAATTCACACACATGCAACATTAACTCAAACCAAAATCTCAGTTTAGGGTGTTCATAAAGATCGCAGTAAACTGCAACGCGCAAAATGCTGTAGATTTGGCACTTCCTTTCACAATAAATACTGAAAATGCATATTACTGTTTCTAAATTCTTGTACATTATATTTTTTTTATTAAACTATTTACATTCACTAACCGTATAGTTAGAATTCAGAACTGATCAGCCAGCTCCAAAACAACCATGCAGTCTTAACCCAAAACTTTTAACTATATCGTAAGCTCGTATAACTGATAGAAAATCGTCAAAATGCTCAAAGATCACTAGTTTGCTCTCCTGATATCCCCAAAGAATAACTCTAAACAATCAATCAATCAATCAATTAACAAATGCATTCAATATTGCATGCGAACAAAAGGGAGCAAGAACAACAACTACCCATCTACCATCCGCCTTCGGAAAAGGAAATTTTCAAATAAACAACGATTAACTCAATCAGATAACTATCATCAAATTAATTTCTAAAGATGAACTTTCCTTTGAACCTTTAAATATAAACGAAAAATACAGAGAAATAATAAGGAGAAAATAAACACGGGGACCCACCGGATCGGCAACCTTCAATGGCAAAGAAGTTGAAGAGAAGAACGGACCGGTCGGCCTCTAGGGCTTTGGTTCTTTACCTTTTTCCTTTTTCTCCGCTGTTGTTCAATGAAAACTGGGTGGGTCGGATCCTGATGCAGCTCAAAGAAAATGAAGGTCTGGGCCATCTATTCGGGCTGTGTTCAGCGATATTTAGTTTTCATAAGCCCAGGTCTCAAAACAAGAACCACATGGGCCTGAAGTGGGCCGTTTTGACAAATAAAAATAAATAATTTAATATTAACACAATGTAAAATAAAAATATTACATTGCTACAATTGAATATTGTCATGATGATTTTAATAACCAATTGGAATATTTAGAAAATAATGTGTTAAAAATATTCTACATTATTCAAAAAATTTAAATAAATTATTATTTTATAATTATGTTCAATGAAATTCTTATATTTTTATTTTGGATCAAATTAACTTTTAACTCTAATAGGTGATAGTCAAAATACCGTTTCTCAATTTTTATATTAACGTGGTGCTGACGTAAATGATAAAAATGTCACATAATCATATCACAATATCACATTAGTATATTATATCATTATTTATTATGACATATCAACATATCACATCAAACATTACGTGATATAAAATGAAAACTAACATTTTGATTAATAAAAATTAATTAACCATGAATCATAATTACGTATTTAGTTCAAAATAAAAATATATTAATTAAAAGTAATCAAAAAATAAAAATCTGTTTGTTTTGACTAAAAATGTTTTCTAGAAACAATTTTCAACACTCAATGGTGTTTGGTAACTTAAAAACATTGTCACTTTATAAAAAATTTTACGGGTCAATGGAAAAAAGGCATGTTGACCTCGTAAATTGTCTTACGTCTTCAAGCAACGTAAAACAATTTTCTCTCAATTGAAAAAACAAAAGCTTTCTGCCCTAAGTCCCTTCTTTACCATTCTTTCCTTCACCCTCGATTTCTTCCATTGACGACGTGATTAGCAACTTTTTTCTTCTCTCAATAGCCAAGTATGTTCTACTCTCCTTCCTCCTTCAGTTCTGGAAATAAATCTCTCATTTCTTCACTCTTTTTCTTAGGTAATTTGCTTAAAATTTTTTGTTTTACTAAGTTGAGTTGTGCATTTATCTTGTTATGTTTGGTGCCTTCTTCTATTTATAAATAATCTATCAACAATAACCCTTTATCTGATTTCTACATTATTATTTTTTTGGTTAAAATTGGGGTTGATAGAAGTGATATGTTTGTGGCCTGGTGGTCGTCTTCACGGTTACTGCTCTGCTTTTTGCTGCCACGATACCTCTGTTTTTGTCTTTAATGGGTTGTTATTTTTTCTTGTCCCCTAATCTGTGGTGTAATTTCCAGCATCTCTGTTTTTCTTTTTCATTATGTTTCAACCATGTCTGTTGGCTTTTATTGTTGTTCCTTTGCTTAATAACTTTATAGATTCAAATTGAAATAAGATTGTTAGGCACAGTTTGCTATTGCGCGTGGTTCAGTTGGATGAGGTTTTACATTGCTAGTAAGTTTATGTAAGATGATTAATTATATTATTAGTAGGTTTTATTATTTTAGATAATATTTATAAGACGTTCGTTGGATATTTGTAGGATGTTTTTAGTTATATATGTAGTATGAATTTATAAGATGATTAATGATATGTTTTATTATTAATGTAGAATGTTTTTATCATGTAGGATTATTAATTTTGATTCATATATAAATTTTTATATATTTTATTATTATATCATATTTTTAATATTGAAAATTAAGTTTTAAATGTTATATACAATTATTGGATATTAATATTTTTAGACCTTTAAAGATGTTAGAGGGTTGGTATTTATATAATTTTTACAATTTTAGTGATGGAAAATATTTTTCAAATGATGATACAAATAACGAAAAATGTTTTCAACAAATTATTCAAATAACGAAAAAAATTCAAATTTTCTATTAAATATTTAACTAAAAAAAATTTTCTTTTTGTAACTTATTTTACAATGACGAAACAAACCTGAAACCTTTTTAAATATTATACCAAACTATGGTATCTTCCTTAAGAATGACTTCGACCAATCAAGCTTTCAAATGATAGAAAATATTTTATTCCCATTTAATTCTTTTCATAATTTTATGTTATTATTTTAAGATCCTAACTCGCATCCCCTCTTGTACATTTTCTTGTTCTCTCTCTATTCAAAGTTAAGACTCTCTAACCTGTCTTATCATTATATATTATGCTTAATAATTCAATTTATCTTTTCCTTTTTGAAGGGGTTTCTTCCCACCGTACGTGTGTGAAATTAGATCAATCAATGATAATGTCCGGTCTCAAAAAGATCATACATCATCTTATTCGCATTTGAGTGCCATGAACGTGACCATTTTGCCTTTGGATTTTTTCCTTTTTTTTTTTTTTTTGTTATCACCCTCGACCCCCATTCATTCATGATAATGATTTGTTTGTTTTCTTTTGCATTGAAACCCAACTTTATACTGTTTATTTTTCACAATTATTTGTGTAATGAACATTCAAATATCTGTACTACCTAAACTATGCTAGCAGGGATTACATCCATAGTATCAATCATCCATTAAACATATAATATTATAATTATTATCATAGTTATCGTAATTGTACTAATTATAGATTAAATCACTAAAATACAATATCATTAGTTTACGAAATTTTAGTATATACATATCTTTTTATTTTTCTTGTAAAATTCATAATTCAGAATTCAAAAGTTATTTTCTCGGCAATTTACTAATACTTCACTCTCTAATAGTGTAATATTAACTTTTATTGTTGTAAAATATGAATTATAAACAAATATGAGAATCAGCATCGCACTGGAATTGATTAATTTAAGTTAATCAACTAATTAACAAAAAATGGTATAAGATTTACTTGTTAATTGATTAGTATTAATAAATATACATCAATAATGAGATTGGAAAATTATTTTATGTAATTAATTATTCAATTTTCAAAAAAGGGAGAATGTGAGGCTGTGAGGTTAAGGAAAAGAAATTGGTTTCCTTTGGACCTGTGTACAATCACGTTGGATGTCAGTGTCGATGTGATGATGATGACAATGATGATGCCAACTCCAATCCTTCAAATCTATCTCAGACGGTAGAAAAACTATAAAAAAAATATATATATCAAGGGAAGAGTTACATTCCCCATGACATCAAGGAGCTATCTATCCTCGCAGTCCTCATCCCAAAAAGTACTTTCACCGGCAGAGTTTCACGAACTAGGAATCTCTTTTGAGAGTAAACAGTGATTCACCGTACAACTTTAAACCCCAGAAACTAATTAAAAAAACACAAGGATGAATCAGTTCAGAGAAAATCACGGACCGCCATTATTCAATCTCAATTATGTGTTTTTTCCCCGACGGGCATTCTGTTTTCATGATTGAATAAACCCAAGCATCGCCTTAGCTCTGTCAAAATAGATTCATTTTCGACATTTTCTTTGTGTTAAATAGTTTTTTTTAATTGAAATAAGAGAATTTAATTTTTTTATATTAAAAAATATATATTAATCAATAAATCAAACATTTAAATACTTTTTGTCAAACAATCTTGTTTCATCTCGTATTCAATATATATATTCAAAATATTTGTATATAATACATGATCGTAATTATTAATATTTATACAAAAATTTAATGTAAGTTTGAAAAGTTATTAAATTAGTCATGTCTAAATCCAAGTTATTATAACTGATATCAAAATTTATATCAATTTGATATGGACTTTTCATAAAAAATTTAAATAAATAAATTTATAATAGCTCATCTTGCATTGAATGTGAATATAATTATTAAAATTTAAATAAAAATCTAAATCAATTACTACTAAAAATTTTTAACATCATGTGATTGGATCAATAATAGCGAACCAAATTGTTACAAGGTTAAGCCCACGTTGTCTGCTTCTAAGAACCTTGTTAGCTTGCCTTTTGGCCTAAGCCATAGCCAAGAACAATAGCAATGCAAGCAAAAAACAAGGGAATAACAATTTATTTGATCCAGCCAGTTGCCGCAAAAGCTAGGCTGGTCCTACATTTGTACAACTCTCGAATCAACCGCTTAAAAGAGATAGTGATAAAACCCGAAAAGAAAAAAAAAAATGGTGCTGATGTTGTTGAAATGGGCAAAGCCAGATCATACATTTCAAATCCAGACAGCACGACCGCAAAGGAACCCATCCTGAAGAACCTAAAGAAAAGAACAAAGGGGCATTTCCCCAAAAACCTGTCTTCAACCAACAAGTCATCCAGGTTTTTAATGGAATGAAGCCAGCAAGAATTGACCTATACAAACTCTGGACCACTTTGCTAACATGTCTGGTCTCTCGAATGGAACGAACGCTGTTTGATCTCAACCTAATGTTTGAAATTCCTTCCATCTTTCCTATTCACCTGCCCCGACGCAACGGTACCTGTCTTTTCCTTTGAACCAATTCAAATATTCTGTACGTTGGAGCAGATTTTAGTATCACTTTTGAGCAGAGAAATCTGCCTTTTTCATTTTTATTTTTTATTTTTTAAGGATTCAAAATTTGAAAAACAAAGATGTTAGTAGCATCAAGTCTTGTAAAGAGAGGAATGGAGATGTCAAGGTGGGGGCAAACTTTCGGCCGAATCGCGTGATTACAATGACATTTCTTGTTGTTTAGGTAAAAGCTCCCAACTCGCTCTGCCTATCAACTTTGGCACTTTCTTTTGAAACTAGACCTCCTCCAAAAGGCAATGTTAAATGGCTCCTTTTGAAACTCTACCACCATGTTTTCCTTCTTCCTTTCGGCTTGGGAGGCGGCCTTAATAATAAACAGAAACTCGATCAAAGCTTAACAACAAATTACAAGAGCATGGTCTCTCTATTTTGCTCAATTTGAGACCATATCGATCCTAGTTATAAAGATGGTACATTCTTTTTCAACTTTTCGGTAAGTGCTATCTGTCAGCTTCACATTGTAGCCTTTAAACTGATAAACTGTTTGCTAAAACACCCTGTTTGGTCCAGGGTAAAACAAGGTTATCAACGAAATTTGAGTGCAATGATAATGGGAGCAGGGGGAAGAACTGATGGGAGGAGATGGGGAATCATAGATATTGCTTTGGCAACATCTGGTGGGAAAGCTTTAGTTTTATCATGCGTGTTTGCTACCTTTTGATTGACAAAAAGACAACAAAAGGCGAATTTTCTCCAACAACTGTTCAGGCAAGGAAAAGGGGGAAAGTTTCTGCATAACTTTCAACTGTTTGAATTGGGAAAAAGGAATTAGCTGTACAGCATATGGAGATTATTAGCGCGTAAACACGTCTTAACAATGGCTGGAACCTTTAATCATGCTCACTTCTATCATTGCTGATGTACAATACACTCTGTATCTTGTACCAGAACTGGAGATACAACCTAAGAAGGATAACAAGTACTAAAAGAAATGTAAAGAACAAAAAAGCAAAAGGAGTTTTAGCCCCTCAGACAATGAGAATTGGGAGCACATGAAAGAATGCTAGTTTAAAAGTGAGCTCAGAGGGGTCATGGAGGATGGGCAAAAACCAGATTACCCCACAAGGTCCCCCACTTTGAACTAACCAACATCCTAAACATCAATCTGTAGAGTTTGTCAGTTTGCCTTAACTCAAGATGCCATTGCCTAACAAAATGCTGCAGTTTGGTCATGGCTATCTTACCAAAACAAGACTTACCCTCCCCCAAAAAGATTCCCCCTTTACCCCCCCCAAAAAAAAAAGTTTTTTTTTCTCCTGAAAACAGTTTAAATTAATACACAGGTAACCATCTTGAGAAATTAATTGGTAGAGGAAAAGAATAAATTAAAATAAAAACGAAACTCATCTAACAGGAATCTAATGCACACTGTCTTTCTTGTCTAGTGGTCTGAATGCTGTAGGAGAAGAAGCCAATGGCAGTACCTGAGAAGAACTTGAAGGGTACTGTGGCAAATATTGGAGAGGTTCTCTGTTCTTACCAACAATGAATTTAAGGAAAGACCCCTCTGTCTCTTCTGTTACACTTGCTGTACTGTTAACAGCTTTGACTCCAGAATCTTGAAGAGAACCGCCATTTCTTTGTACCCTTTTCTCAGCTTCTAGCATCAATCTTCTTAACAGTTTCTCTTCCGCATCCCTTAAGAACTTGAATTTTGGAGGAGGTGAAGATCGTAGCTTATTTAGCTCTGCATCTGTCGATGATTCAAAGAGAGGATTGAATCCTTGGCGGTGATAAGAATCTAAGGGGTTCAAAGGAGGTGACTTCAAGGGCGGAGAAGCCAAAGGACTAATAAAAGGAGTGTCAACAGTTAGTATAAGGTCACTCAAGCTCCTTGTTCTCGATCCTTTTCTGCTCCTATCGCATCTCGACCTGCCATCTTCTGACTCCAAATCTTCCTTTGTTTCCTCCTTGATTGTGAAGAGAAATCTTGGTGGGCCTGCCAGATTGTGTAGTCTCATGAGCTCTGATTCCACACCCTCTTCGCCAAAACCCTTTAGCAGCAAATCCTTGCCTGAGCCAAGCTCTGGGTCCAACTCAACACCATTTGTATCTTGGTCTTTAACTAAATCTTGGTTGTTGGTGGTGGTGGTGGTTGCATGCAAAGCAGCAGATTTCTTCCAGCAGAAGAGATGAATAAGCTCCTTTGCATAATTGCTGTAATCATCTTCAACTTCTGAGCTAGCAATTCTCTTCTTCCACCAAAGCAAATAGTAGAGCTCAGCAACAAGAGCCAACAGAAGACAACCAAAAACCAAACTTAAACCAATGCCTAATCCACTGAAAGATGTCATCTTTGCTTGGAAATTCACATCTCCTGAAAATATCTAATCTTGGTTTTGCAAATTCCACAAGATTGAAGATTCTCTCTCAGCTCTGTACCAAATATAATAAGTTGGAAAACAATAAAAGAAAAATGAAAGGGCCTTTAAATCATGCCAGAACTTCCATGTGAGCTACACAAAACCAAACCAAAAGGCCCCATTTACTAAAGGAAACAACAATGGAATTTTGAAGCAGCTAAAGCAAAGATACTAGAACCCAAAACACCCCAGATGACCTTCACTTTTACTGCAATTCACTAGCTAAGATTCCTTGTGGTAAAGCATTAAGGGCCATATATATTTGCCTTAAACACACGCCACGAGGAATCTGAGGAAAGCGCTGAGGAAATTTCATTACACATAAAAACTTACCTTATACGTCCAAAATTTCTCAGCACAACGGAGCACCACAAAATAGTGCTAGACTAGGTAGCCAATGGAAACAAAAACCTTAGCCCGGAATAAAAAATGAAAGGAAAATCATTTTGTGGAAGCTGAAAACTGAAGACAGATTGAATTTGTTAAAGCTTAAAACAAAGAGTCGAGAGATAGAGAGAGAGAGAGAGATATGATTGGAGGGTATGGGCAAATCTTTGTACAATAGTGGGGAAGTGTGTGGAAATGGCAATGACTAGAGAGAGCAGCTCACATGGGGAGGTTTTATTATATAAGATGAAAAAGATTGGATAAAAAAACAAGAAAGAAAAATTTTGTAGTTTATTAAAATGAGTAGTGATTGCATCACCCTGCGCGGTAGCCTCCACCCACGGTAACCTTAACTGGATTCCAAGACACTGCCAAAAGAATACACCCGTCATCCATGAAAATCTAGCTGTGGGTTTTTGATGGAATGTGAACTAACGGTGATTATCATATTTGATTATCTGATCAAAAACCTTTTGTTCAAAGCCGTATTAGGAGAATTGCCCTGTAAAATGGTCTTTTCCATCAAAACTTTTCCTTGTTTCAACACAAAATTTTTACCAAATACAAAGACTTGTTGAATAGAAAAATCTACATTTGTTAAAACTTGTACAAGTTGACTTTCTTAGTTTTAGGTGAGAATGGATTCAAATCCAATCATGCTATGGCATGTGCTCGGTTTACCTCATTGTTTGATTTCATTGCATTCTTCTTTCTAAGAAAACTACAATGTGACATTGTAACAATAGCTTGATTCTCTCCTTTTGCTGCTATATAACTTCCAAATCCCAACTCTATCTTTGAAAGAGAAACAACTGTAAATTGCAAGAGCCGACTCTTAAATTGGATTGCATACAAATGTCCCACATGACATGACCTTACACTTTGAACAATAAAAATGAAAAAGGTTAGTATATGGTCATGTCCCTGCAGCTTAAGGCACAAGTAGTTTCAACTGTCCCACAGCGTACCCAAAATCTACTCGATGGAAACTGTTCATAAGTACCCTTTAATCTCTTATTTTAAAATTTTAATTTAATTTCTCTGCTTTTGCCATCTTTTTGTCTTTTTTCTTTTCCTTTTTCACTTTTTTTCTTTGATGGGTACAGGACTTTGGGAAGCCTGCAACCCAGTTGTTTAAGGTTGAGACCCACCTGAAGGAGGATTGAACCCGGGCCGCGCTTGGTGACAAAGTAAAATCATGCTTGGCCCTTGTGGCTCGGAGATTGGAGTGCTCGAGGGACCCATATCAACACGAAACTGATGGATCAATGAAAACACTGTGAGGTCAAATCATAACCGCTGATGATTTGGCTCATCATCATAATATGGACTCTTTATCAAATATTTCCAATGTTCTGGGTGAATACGGCAAAAACATAGAGGTGAAGTGAACGAGTATCTTATAATCAAAGTTTTTTGTTAATTTAGTTTAATTAAATAAGATCAAAGTGCTTTATAATTATGTATCAATAAAATTTAATCGAATATTTATAAAATTGAGTATCTTATCACATAATGATGTTTAGATTAAAGTATTTAAAAAATAACGAATTATAAAAGTACAAAGACTAACAAAATCGACTTGAATTTGGTACACTTCGAGTAATGGGGCATTTAAAGATTGCCCACTATCAAGGGGGAACCGGATTGAGATTTGAAAGCAACCCTTTGGACCAAGAGCTCCTGAACTTGAGCTTTCTTTCCTAAATGCCCAGATCCACACTTTAAAATGTCTTAATTCTTCAATTGAAGTAACTTGTAAGAAATATGTAGTACCACCATATTCTCCTTGAACAAGGTAAAATGACAGATGGGGATTACTTCTCAATCTCCTTCCATTATCATTAATGGAAGTTGCCAAAGCAACAACGCTGCTGGCCTTGCTAGTTTAGTTGTAAAATGACAGATCTCCAGCTTCCCATTATAATGTGTTGGAAAGATGACAAATGTGGGTTGGTACTTGTTAGTCTAATTGATTTAAGAATGAAGATTTTAAGTAGATAAGAGGATAAGGTTAAGGAAGGAATGAACCTATTTCATTGGTTAAGTGTGCTAATCGTTTTTACCTTAGGATCTATTGCTTTGTTCAATTAATTATCCAAAAGAAAAAGACATTCGAAAAGAACATAGAAAAATATTGTTCTGAAGTATTGGTCAATTAAGTATACGGAGTTTGGGCCTAAAGGTCACGATGTACATTGAAAGATTAGGCTTTGGATTATGGACTGAGTAGGAAGAGCTGGGCTGGAGGCAAAACCTAGATCTTTTTGTCTTGGACAACAACACCAAGTGTCACTGACGAACAGTCTAAGCACCCAAATGTGGTTTCTTTTTCCATCCTTTAGCTTCTATCCAGCCCCTGTCTGGCTATATTTTCCAACGCTTGCAGCCAAAATACAGCAGGCTAAGGAAGCTTGTCGTTTGCTGACAAAATTAGAGAAGAAAAAAAAAGCAGACCCCCCTGCCTCTAAAGAGAGAGAGGAAAGAGATAAGAAGAGATGATATGGTAGCAATAATCTGCATCGAATTCCGAGCCATGAAAAAAAGAGCAGAGAATAGGGGCGGAGGCGGTGGTGGTTGGTGGAGGGGTGCATGGTGTGAGTTCACGAGGCGGCAGCACACTTAAAGGTGGCGGCAGGCAGCGCACGAAACAGAGCATATGAGTCAGCAACTTAAATCCCCCTTTTAACTCGTGCATGAGCTACACGACCCTATCATCGGCTCTTTTGCTCCCTACTTGATTGACCGTGTGACTGCGCCCATTAATGGCGCGTTGACATCCGCCTCTCTTTGCCCCTCCTTTTGTTTTTTGTCGCCAAACACCTATCTTTCTTAAAGGCTCCCATGCACTCCTCATTTTAAACACTCACCGATGACGTTTATCATGGCTATGTGCTAATCAAAGCATTCAAGTTTCTTTAATATAATTATCACTTAAATTGATTATAAATGCTAGTTTTGCCTGTAACTTTTGTTGATGGAAGGATGATCAAATCGTTTTGTATGTTCGAGGAACATCTTTGTTTGATGCTCTGAGCAAAGCCCAAAGCTTAAATCATTCATTCAGATTAATAACTTGACATAAAACTCAACATGAAGAGTCAGAAAACCATAACCAAGGCAGCAAGGATCCAGCTCTCAACCAAGGCCAAGGGAAGGGCAGCTAAACCCCACAGAGCACAGTCACCTAAACCTAGACGGTTCAACTTCATCTGCATGCACATCTGCTGAGCTCTTACTTCAATTCCCAAAGCCTAGCCCTTACCTACACCTTACAACCCAACCGGCTGTCTTTTTCCATTCATTGACCTTTATACCCTTCCTTTCCTTCAATGGCGTACCCTGCGATTTCCTTTGCCATCAGTTTTTCTTTCATTCCCGAGATGCAACCATAAAGCAACAATTGGTCAAACACTAACATTTAAAAACAAAGCAAACGATAGGCAGGAAGAGACGCTTGGGGCAATTTGGACTTTGTAAATTCTCTTCGTTTTCTAACGCAGAAGACGAGAGAAAGCAAAGCCTCCCTTCAGCCGCTACCCGCCATGTTTTCAGAGATTTTCAGCACAAAAAACAATACGCATGTCAATCACTCTCTCTCACTCTCTTTCTCTCCCCCATCTTTTCTTGTTTGACTCTTTCTTTTCTCTGTATAAATGAGTACAAAACCATGCAAATTCCATGCCAATTGCCAAACACTCTTTTTCTCTCCATCTTTCAAGTCATTTTGTCTTGTTTTCCCGTATCAAACTTAAAACCCTAGAATAAATCAAATCTAAGAAAACCCATTTCTCTCCCTCTCTCCCTGTCTTTACACGACCTGATCTCTTCTTTTACATCAATCTTGACCGCCCAGAATCAATCAAATCAATCCCAAAAAAAAAAAACCTGTTTACTTGAGACTTTTCTTCACCTGAGAGGAAAAATGGAAATGGAAGGTGGTAATATGGACATGGCAGGTTCTGGTGGAACTACAGGGAATTCAAGGTGGAACCCAACGAAGGAGCAAATAAGCCTGCTTGAAAGTTTGTATATGCAAGGGATAAGGACTCCAAGCGCAGATCAGATACAGCAGATAACAAGTAGGCTTAAGGTTTATGGTACCATTGAAGGGAAAAATGTGTTCTATTGGTTTCAAAATCATAAGGCAAGGCAACGGCAGAAACAGAAGCAAGAGAATATGGCTTATATCAATCGCTATCTTCATAGGACTCAACCTGTTTATCCTCCTCCTCCTCGTGCTGGCCCGAATGGTTCTTTCCGAAATCCATTTTCTTTTAACTATTGTTGCAAATGGCATCTTTTATTTGATTCACTCCTAAACTTTTTGCTTCCCCTGTTGCTTTTGAGTTTCGTTGCAGGTTTTTGTAGTATATACTATTATTTTATTCTAGATATAGCATCATTCCGAGCTGTCTCTACATGCAGATGGGCTCGATATGTGTGTTAAAGGCTAAATCTAAAGTGCCGATATGTTTCTCAGGCAATTTGTTATTAATTGTACTCCAAAACAAATGGTTTTCAATCCCTCCCTCGTCCCTCCTCTTTTTCAAACAGTAAAATATTTGTTTATTCACAGTAAAATTTTCAGAACAAATTTGATTAGACTTTTTAATAGAATTTAGCTGTTTTAAGACACTTGGACTTGATTCCTTAATTTCATTCCTTCACTTCGGCATATTGGTACTTTCATGCCTCTGTCCCTTTCGAACTGATTCGTAGTCTACTACCCACTTCTTTGCCTTATACCCCACAGACAGATGGACAACAAAACAATATCCAAAATAAATTTTCTATTCCCATATTTCCCTGTCTCCCCTGTTTTCTCCAACCGTATCCAGTTTTCTCACTGTTTTATTAAACACCTAATTTGGAGTATAATATCTTTTTTCTGCAGTTGTTTGTGGTCCATATTTTCTGCCACAAGGTGATCTAGGGTTTTACCCTCATCAGTGCCCCAAGGTTCTTCTTCCTGGTGCAGTCAAGAGGAGAGGAAGGCCTGAGAAAATGGAGAAGGCAAGAGTTTATGGTACTGGAGCTGCATATGATCTGGTTCACCAGGAGTGCAACACCATGATGCCAGATATTGAAAACTATGGAGGAGTTCTCAACAATGGCAATCATGAGACCTTGGCCCTCTTCCCTTTGCACCCAACTGGGGTTTTAGACGCCAGGGCAACAATGTCTTCACTTGGGTCAACTACCTCTGCTGGAAATTCCACTACTCCCTCCAGCTCTTGTGAGACTACTGCTGGCATTGATCAAGAAGGCTATGGTACTGAACAACGCTTCTTTGATTTCTTTTCTAGTCAAGGTTCTTGTGAAAGTGATCTTAAGTATGGTCATTAAGAAACAAAATATGGAAGTAGATTCTGAGATGTTCTCGTTCTCTTTTATATGTCTAATGAGTGGTGAGTAAGGGAAGTTTTTGTGTAGAGAGAGATCGTTTCTTCTCCGGGTGGTATATCTATTCCAGTATTATCTCATTGACTTTTGTCTTTCCTTTTGACGGATTTTTCATTGTGGGAATTTATGTTGAGACTTCATACTAAGATTAACGTTAACATTACTTTTTAAGTTCTGGAACAGATCAAACTCTTGCCCAAGAAGCAAGCAGATCCAGCTTAGAATGGTCTAAAATCCTAATAAACGTTTGTTTTCTTTAGACTCCTCAAGATCCTATTTCATTTGGCCTTATACTCTATTGGACATGGACCATTGTTGAAAAGCTTGATGATCAAATCTCCCAACAACCAAGCCATAGAGAAGAAGAGTTGAGCTGGCTCATATCACCCCTGCTATTAAATCATACCAAAACTGATAATCATAGCATGAATGATCGCCACCCTTAATTCAGAGTACACTATGTTTGCTTTTGGCATAATTGGCAGGACCCAAGGTGTAAAGAATTGACAATTGAATCATGAACCTTCAATAACTTCTTCATTTCTTATAGTTGACATAGGAAATATTCGAATTTGAAACTTTATTTTAAAAATACGAAATATTAAATTGTCATTAAGACTACACTAATATTTCCTATTATAAATATACAAAAGTCTAATGTTCATAAATACTACTACTAGGGATGTCTCTGAACTTCTTCTCCAACGTTTCAGTCAATTGAATATCATTAGAAAGAGAGGAGAGGTAAAAGAAGAGAGAGATAAAAGATACAGCAACAGAAATCTTCTACCCTTACTCGGTGTCTCGTTTACTATTCATTTTATACTATCAAGTAAAAATCTTAACTTCTAAACCATAGACTCCAAATCTTAAACTCTAAGAATATAAACAAATAACCATGATTTTAATATATAAAATTTATTAGACACGTGATGTAAATTTACTAAAAAATAAATTTAAAAATCTTAATTTAAATTTTATTCTTTTAGAACATATATGTGGTTTTGTGTGTATGATCTCTCCCGAGTGGGCTTTTGAGTCTTTGGATTTGAACCTTAAACTTGGTTATTACAAGTAATATAAGAAAACAATCTTTGAGTTTGAAAATCTTAATCCAAAGTCTGTTCAAATAGAAAATTGTTGGATGATAACTTGGAGAAAGGTTATCCAAAGTACTATAGATATCAAAGGAAACAGAATCAGAATAAGAGCTGGGTGGGGGGACCCCAAATTAGCCTAATAGACAACCTTTCAAGATCCACACGCGAAATTGGCTAGCCATGAGTTGGGTTGGGTCCTTAACTCCTTTGAGCAATCCCTATATAAAGACCACACCACAAACCAAAATCTGGCTCTTCCTTTCCCGAAAGGGCCACGACCCATGCCCAAATAAACAAAAATGAAAAATTGAAGACGACGAGAAGGATTTTTGCTTCTCAAAGTATCTTCCTTCCGTCACCGTCTCATTTGACCATTCCATTCGCTTGTCAGTTATCAACATCGTTTTTTCTTACCAAAATTAAAAGCCGTCACCGTCACCGTCACTCCAAGTCGCGCAAATGACCTCCAACACGGTGACGTTTTTGGTCTTTAACGATTAACTAACACACTCAACGTCGAAATGAAGCGGTACATTAACGGTAGCCGTTATCTCCGCTTTCCTCTTTGATTTCTCTCTCGCCCTAGGCTCCTGGCTCGCCAGAGATTAAAATTGCCCAAGAAGATCTCTCTTGTGGGGATTCTAAGCCAAGACTCAGGAGGTAAATCTTTAAATATCTCGTCTTCTTGTCTAACGGCTTTTCTTTGTTTTTCCTGCTTTAGATTAATACTATGTTTTACCCTTCATAGGTTTCTCTCTAGGTAAGGCAAGATAAAGGTGATATTTTTTGATGATATTCATCAATGAAAGTTCATTAATTTCTAATTCAGAAGTGAAAGATGATTGGGTTTCTTTCATTTTGTTACTTTCATGAGCTTTGGGTTTGATTTGTTGAGATTATAAGTTGTTTTATGGACTAAAACCAGAAAACTCATTTAGTGGATAAGGGAAGAAAAAGGTGATTTTTTAATGTTAGTCATCAATGAAGTTGAAGTGAAAGATTATTGGCTTTTTGTTCTTTTTTTATTGGTTTGATGAGCTTGGCTTTGATTTGCTGAGATTATAAGTTGTTCTTTGGACTAAAAAAGGAATTCCCTTTTACTGGATAAGGTCTAGAAAAAATGGGAGAAGATTTGCTCACAAGCTTGTCTATTGAAAATCACCACCCATCAACAGTTTTATCTATGGATTCAAGTTCAGTCTCTCATGAGGAATTAGATAGAGAGATGAACCGGTCAATTGCTCTTTCTAGACCACCTGATATTAATCTGATTCCTCTATCTGCTGAGCGTAGTCCTCCACAATCATGGAATTCTGATCCATCAGATATGTTAGATGTTGGTCTTGGAACTCAAGTCAGTGAAGCTGACACTTTGGTTACTGTGTCCAAAAGCGGGCGTAAATGTGCCAAGAGATTGGATAGTGTTTGGGGTGCTTGGTTTTTTTTTAGTTATTATTTTAAGCCTGTGTTTAATGAAAAATCAAAAGTCAAGGTGACAAGGGATGGCAATGGAGTCTCTGGGTTTGATAAGTCAGATCTTGAGCTAGAGGTGTTTTTAGTTCAGCATGATATGGAGAATATGTATATGTGGGCTTTTAAGGAGAGGCCTGAGAATTCATTGGGTAAGATGCAGCTGAGGAGTTACATGAATGGCCATTCACGTCAAGGGGAGCGTCCTTTTCCCTTTAGTGCTGACAAGGGGTTTGTTCGATCACATAGGATGCAGCGAAAGCATTATAGGGGTCTTTCTAATCCTCAGTGTGTGCATGGAATCGAGGTTGTTCCATCACCCAATCTCAAGGGTCTTGATGAAGAAGAGCAAAAGAGGTGGATGGAACTTACAGGAAGGGAACTCAACTTCTCAGTCCCACCTGAAGCAAGTGAATTTTGTACCTGGAGGAACCTTACTAACACAGAATTTGAGCTTGATAGACCCCTTCCTCCTTTAAAAACTCACCCACAGCCTCATCCAAAAAAGCTGCTTAATGGATCTGGTTTAAATCTGTCAACTCGGCCATCAAACCATGCAAATGGTGGTGTTATGGATCTTTCCCCTGTCAGCAACAAGAGGAAGAAGGATTTGTTTCTAAATGGCAATGATGAAGACTGTTGTTTGCTCATCAATCAGCATAATGATAGGGTCAATGATACAGAGATGCACCCAATTGAGCCACCTTGGTTGAATGAGTTTAGTGGAGTAATGAGAAATGTTTATGGGCCGGTTACAGCTGCAAAAACTATTTACGAAGATGAACAAGGATACCTAATTATCATAAGCTTGCCTTTTGCTGATCTTAAAAGGGTGAAAGTTACTTGGTGGAATAATCTCACGCATGGTGTTGTAAAGATATCATCTATAAGTACAACTTGCATGCCCTTCATTATGAGAAACGATAGAACATTCAAGCTTACGGATCCATCTCCTGAGCATTGTCCTCCGGGGGAGTTCATAAGGGAAATAGCTCTACCCACCCGGATTCCTGATGATGCTAAGCTAGAAGCATATGGTGATGAAACAGGAACTGGCCTTGAAATCATTGTGCCAAAGCACCGTACAGGTCCAGAAGAACATGAGGTTCGCATCTGCCTCCGTCCTCACCGTGCAGCAAATGAGCTTTTGCTGTCTTGACTTTTAATTGAGGCCTCCATTGGAGAAATACAGAGATAGATGTTGTGGTCAATTATCCATTATTTTGTACCAAAAGGAAAATTTTTTAAAGAAATAAATTTACATTTGGCTCTTTAACTATTGCCGCACCACTTTCATCTCATGTTAACCTTTATGAGAATGTTTCATAATCTTGCATGCAAATAGCAAGGATCTGGAATTCCTTTTAAGCTTCTAAGTTGCACGTCTTGGGTTTATCACCTTATCTTATACGCTGATGGTCAGGGCGGAGCCTCCTTATGTGATGGGGGGGCCAACTTTTAAAATTTTTTTCATAACATATAAAAATTTTTAAATTTTTTTATATATTCTATTACTTGCTCCCTCAAAATAATGTTTTATTTAATAATTAATATAAATAATAAAATAATTTCACTTATCTCACTCAATTTTTAAAAATTTTAATTTATATTATTATTTTTTATTATTTTTCATTTTCATTCTATTTGTTCATATATTATAAGTTTTTACAAATATTCTTTCTCAAATTTCTACAAACCATTAACTATGTTTTTTTTCTTTCTTTTTTGTTCTATAATATGTGGTAGTTACCTTCTACTTACCATGTTTTTTTTTTATGTTACATAAATTTTATTTTTTATGATTTTAATTTTTAAAAATTAATAAATTATTATATAGTTCTCAAATATAAGTTATAATATTACATTGTTACTTAAAATTTTATTATTTTTTTATTAATCTTGATTATATAAGAGAAAATTGACTTGAGTATATTTTTTTTATATACTTTACATTTTATGTTTAATTAAAATGAAATTCTCTTGAATATATAGTATTTAAATAATTCTGATTATATAAAAAAATTATTAATTTTATATATCATTTTTAATTATTTATATTTTACAAATTATAATTTTATATTTAATTTTATATTTTTATTATCAATATTTTTATTATTGATTGAATTTAACATATTAATTTTTAAACATTTTTAATTCTTATTTAATTATGTTTAGTCTCTCTAATAAAATTTGGTTAACTCCGCCCCTGCTGATGGTGTATGGTAAGGTTAACGCAATCCCTCATATCTCCTATCTGATTGCTCGTTGGGTTGATTTTCTAGCGTTTTAGTATGCTTTTAACACGTTGTTTCCGGAGGTTGTTTTACCTCTTCTCATTTTGTATGTGGAAAGAGAGGTACTTCTTTCTACCATTTATGAGCAAATTGGTTTTTTACCGGTCATATTCTTGCACCAGCATAGAAATAATTCGTACTACAAAGCCTTCAGTTAGAGGAGCTGGTCTTAAATTTGAACACTTTCATTTGCCTTCAGTTGGTGGAGGTAATCTTAATTTTGAAGATTATCTTTTGTGTTTAGTTTTTATAATGCTTTTGATGCATAAGCATTTAGAATTTTATTTTATTTAATTTAGTTTTTTTAATTTTAATTAGTTTAGGATTTTATTTTTTTATTCTACTTAGATTGAGATTCTTTTTTTATTTTTATTAAGATTTTTAATATTTTAAGGATTGTTATTTGATTAGGCATGTTCTATTCAGGACAATAATATTTATTTTATTTAAAATTTCTTGTTAACTACTCTAATTGTATTAGACAATTAGAAGTAGAATTTTATTATAACATGGTTTATAACAATATATATAGAGCCCTTAAGCTTAATTATTATTCCAGTACATTTAAATTGAGAATAAATAAAAAATATTTACTTAAGTAAGATTGTTTATTTCTCTAGACTCAATAAGAGGTTTTTAATATCTTTAGCTAAATCAATTAAAGTGGGAATTTAGTTATTTTTTACTTGGGGTTTTTTAACTTTGTCAAAATTGGTGCTATGTAGTTCGGGTTCTTGTTACTGTTGAGTTTCAAATCTCTTTGTTCAAGTAATTTGTTTTCTTTTATTATTTTTTTTATCATAACATTGTCATCACCAAACCATCGCTATCATATTTGCCATTCCTCATTTGAGCTAACAAAATGTTACAAAGATGTTAAAATCATTAAATAAATTATCATGAGATTGAAATTGAAAACTTATGTCATCAAGTTCAAGAATTATAAGAGTAACTTGCAAGACTTAATGCTACTCAAATTAATTATAATAGCTCAAGTGATGAAGAGTATTATATGGATTGAGAAAAATTAGAGTCAGTTTATGATGAATATGATGAGTAGATAGAGGAAATTGATGTTTATCATGCATAAAGTGAATTTTTGGTGATACAAAGATAAGTCGAGAAATTGTTGTAGAAAGGTTTAGTACTTGAAAATAAATGTCCTTGTGCTTGCCCAACTTTGATAGAGAAAGATGATTCTTAGAGGATTTATGTGGATAATCGTGCCATAAATAAGATTGCAATCAAGTATCGTTTTCTTATTTCTCGATTAGATGAGATGTTTGATCAACTAATTGGTTCTAAGGTATTTTTAAAGATCGATTTAAAGAGTGAATATTATCAAATTAGAATGAGAAGTGGAAATGAATGGAAAATAACCTTCAAAATACCTTGGAACCAGCTAGTTAATCAAGCATTTCATCCAATCTAAGAATAGGAAAATGATAGTTGATTGTAATCTTGTTTATGGCGCGACTATCCACATAAATCCTCCATGTTATCTCACAAAATTGAGCAAGCACAAGGACTTCTACTTTCATGTACTAGATCTTTCTCCAACAACTTCTTGACTTGCCTTTGTACCATCAAAAACTCACTTTGTGTAAGATGAACATCAATTTTCTCTGTCTCTTCATCATATTCATCATAAACCAACTTTAATTTTACCTAATCCATATAATCCTTTTCATTACTTGAGTTATTGTAGTTAATTTGAGTAGCATTATGTCTTACTAATTGTTTTTGTAATTTTTGAACTTGACGATGTAATTCCTCAATCTCAATTATATGATCATTTATTTGATAATTTTGACGTCTTGGCAACATCTTATTGGCTCAAATGAGGAACGATAAATATGACAATGATGATATGGTGATGACAATGTGGTGACAAAAAAAATAATAATAGAACTATAAAAATAATAAAAGAAACAAATTATTGAAAAAAGAAGACTCGAAACTTAACAACAATAAAAAATCAAATTACATAGCAAATAATGATCCTCTCACTCTAACACCAAACAAACACTTCAACGTTATAAAAAACACCAATCATGATGAAGTTAGAAATCTCACTAAAGTAAATAACCAAATTTGACAAAGTTAGAAAATCTCATTAAGATAAAAAATAACCAATTCCTATTTTAGTTGACCAAGCCAAAAATACTAAAAACTTATTGTTCTTTCTAACTTCAACTCTACACCAAAATATCATCAAAATAAATTACTACAACTTTCTAAAACAAACAAAACACTTGATTCATTATGTACAGAAAAGTTCTGGGGTGCATTTTTGGCAAAGAACTACGGATTGTTAACTAGCGGCAACTTGGTTTTCTGGCTGCAAAAGGATGCTGTGTTTTTCTGTTTCTAGTTTTATTGTGAGTTTTTCTGAAAGGCTTTATTGTGAGTTAATTAGGGTGCTTTCTTGCTGTATGTATTCGGATATGTTGGTAGCCTTTATAGGCGATTTCGTTTAGAGAATTTCGTGGCAGCGATTTTTGTTTAGGCTGCCAAGAGTTTGTTTATGAGCATTTTATTTTCTTGCTGTTTGGATAAGCACAATAGGTCCACTACTGTTCAGAGATGCTAAAATAATCTTATTAACAGGTTCAACTTTTATGATAAGACAAGCTACTTTCATTCTCACCAGCCCTTTATGTCATTGAGAGTATCTTGCAATTTAAATTAAAGATTTCAATTGTAACATTGTTGACGAGATTAATAAAATAAATTTTTCAAAAATGAAAAGATAATTCGTTCTAGTTGGTAGTCATCCCAGAAACAATACGTACATAAGAAACGAGCAAAAGAACACATGAAAATTAAAATCCAGGAGCACGAATGAACCACTCAAGCAGTCGCGTTTTATATTATAGATTTTAAACACGGGTGGCTAGTGCACCGGGGAAGATTACTTTTCCATTACAAAAACAATTTAAAAACAAGGCGAAAGATAAAACAACTAAGTCCACCACTCATAACAAGAGACCCCTTAACCTATATCCAGCTTAATCCACTTCCTCGATCTTGGGACCAGCACCGCTTCCACCGCCAACAGAAGGACCGTCCTCATCCATATCTCCGCCACCCATATCACCACCAGCTCCCTGGTACATCTTGGCAATAATCGGGTTGCAAATGCTTTCCAGCTCCTTCATCTTGTCCTCAAACTCATCCGCCTCAGCCAGCTGGTTTCCATCAAGCCATTGAATAGCTTGCTCAATCGCATCTTCAATCTTCTTCTTATCAGCTGCTGGAAGCTTGGAACTGATCTTGTCATCCTTGATCGTGTTCCTCATGTTATAAGCATAATTTTCGAGAGCATTCTTGGCCTCAACTTTCTTCTTATGCTCCTCATCCTCTGACTTGTATTTCTCTGCTTCTTGCACCATCTTCTCAATCTCTTCCTTGGACAGCCTGCCCTTGTCATTAGTAATGGTGATCTTGTTCTTCTGTCCAGTGGTCTTATCCTCAGCGGAGACATTCAAAATACCATTGGCATCAATGTCAAAGCAGACATTGATTTGAGGAACACCACGAGGAGCCGGAGGAATACCAGAAAGCTCAAATTTCCCAAGCAAATTATTATCCCTGGTTCTTGTTCTCTCACCCTCGAAAACCTGAATCAAAACTCCAGGTTGGTTATCCGAGTAAGTAGAGAAAACTTGTTCCTTTTTGGTTGGGATAGTGGTGTTCCTTGGAATCAACACGGTCATGACTCCACCAGCAGTTTCCAACCCGAGGGAAAGTGGGGTGACATCCAAAAGCAGCAAATCTTGAACCTTCTCATTACCCTCACCACTCAAAATAGCAGCTTGAACAGCAGCACCATAAGCAACAGCTTCATCAGGGTTAATGCTCTTGCAAAGCTCTTTCCCATTGAAAAAGTCTTGCAACAATTGCTGAACTTTTGGAATCCGAGTAGACCCACCAACAAGAACCACATCATGAACACTGCTTTTATCCATCTTAGCATCCCTCAAGCATTTCTCCACTGGCTCCATACATTTCCTAAACAAATCCATATTCAACTCCTCAAATCGAGCTCGGGTAATTGTTGTGTAAAAATCAATCCCCTCGTACAAAGAATCAATCTCAATTGTAGTTTGGGCCGTTGAAGACAATGTCCTCTTCGCTCTCTCACAAGCTGTTCTCAGCCTCCTCAAAGATCTTGGGTTCCCACTAATATCCTTCTTGTGCTTCCTCTTAAATTCCTGCACAAAATGATTCACCATTCTATTATCAAAATCTTCACCTCCCAAATGGGTATCTCCAGCTGTAGCCTTCACTTCGAAAATCCCTTCTTCGATTGTCAAAAGTGAGACATCGAAAGTACCCCCACCAAGGTCAAAAATAAGCACATTCTTCTCCCCAGCACTTCCCGCCTTTTTATCAAGCCCGTAGGCAATAGCTGCAGCCGTTGGCTCATTGATTATACGCATAACGTTGAGACCAGAAATGACACCGGCGTCTTTCGTGGCTTGACGCTGGGAGTCGTTGAAGTAAGCCGGGACGGTGACCACGGCGTTTTTGATGGTGGACCCGAGATAGGCCTCGGCAATCTCCTTCATCTTCGTGAGAACCATGGAGGAGATTTCTTCAGCGGCGAATTGCTTCTCTTCACCTTTGTAGGTGACGACGATCATGGGCTTGTCTCCAGGCCCAGCAATGACCTTGAATGGCCACAATTTCATGTCGCTTTGGACCGAAGCGTCGCTGAATCTTCTGCCGATCAAACGCTTAGCATCTGAAACATAACACAGCAAACAACAATAAACTATAAGCACAAAATTCCCGCCAAATTACAGACTCGTACAAAAACAAAGACTTTAAATTCAACAAGTTAACAGAAGTTCTTAGCCGCTAAACTATATTCAATTTCTTTCTAAAATAAAATAAGCTTTAAGCGACGAAAATATAAACAGAAAACGTTATCAACAAAACTAGAAACCTTCAGATTTTAGATTTCCCTCTAGCATTAAACTAAAACTGGCCAAAACAACAAGTAAACCACAAAAATCTAACTAATTATCAAAATTGATGCAGAGATTAAACAGAGACTTTTCTTAACACAAGGGTTCTTTCTAAGACTAGATACACAGTAAACGGGTAACACTAAACGATCTTTCTAAAACTAAATTAAAGTCTAATAAGGGCTGAGGACTTACCGAAAACAGTGTTAGTAGGATTCATGGCGACCTGATTCTTAGCCGCATCGCCGATCAAACGCTCAGTATCGGTAAAAGCCACGTAAGACGGCGTTGTTCGGTTCCCCTGATCATTAGCTATGATCTCCACTCGATCATGTTGCCAAACACCAACGCAGGAGTAAGTCGTGCCGAGATCGATCCCAATCGCCGGACCTTCGCCTTTGCCAGCCATAGCAACTCAAAACAAAACAACGATAACGGTAGGACAAAGCTTGAAAAGTTGACGAATTTGAGAGAAATTTCGCAGAGCTTAAACTTTTGAGAATTAGTTTAATGAGAGCGAAGGAGAAAAGTGGTGGTATATAAAGAAGTTTTCATTTCTGGAAAGTTCTGATCGTATATTTTCAGCCGTTGGATCAAGAATTATAGACGATTAAAGGCTTTTTTTTTCGTTCTCCCGCTCCTTTCCGGAGGGGTCAAGCTTGTCTAGGGGGTTCCAGAGCATTCGGTTTCGAATTCTAAAGTAACACGTGGTGCACACGCGCGTGCCGTGTGACAAGAAACGTACAATGTCTGCTAGTGCTGTTGATGGGTAGGATTTTTCTGATTGGCTACTCGTATTTGTTACACTATTGACAGTTGGGATTGATTAATCCTAGTCGATTGTTTGGTTGTGTCAAATTTTGGAATCATTCTTTGCTTAGGCCAAAGCCTCTGATTGGGATTCCACTTTCCTGGTCCTTTCCTTTTTCGCTTTTGCTTTGCGTATCCAATACTTACTAGTTACTTTTATGAGATAATTATTGACTCCTCAAGTGGAAAAATCAGAGTAAAGTCTTTCTTTTGCAAAGAAAATGCAGGAAAACTAACACACATATGATTGATAAGCTACAGGGTTTTGAATTCTTGCTTTATTGCTCGTTAAAAAAATTTCTGTGGTACTTATTGCTCAAATCATTGTCGACTATCTTATGAACATTTTGTTTACACTACCCCAACAAAAAAAAAATTAAAAAATAAATTACTGCTATTTCATCTCAAATTAAAATAGTATAATTTTAACACGTAAATGTTTACCAAACAATCTATTTTTATCTTAATTAGTAGTGGACCTTATTATAAATATTCAAATTTTCTTTTCTAAGGGACAATCAAAATTTTATTGTATCAAACAATTTTTAACAAATATGATATTATTGTAAATAAATTAAATTAACTAACAAACTAAGAAACTAAGATACCATTGGATCACATGCCATCGATTTCCAAAATTGTTAAACAATGATAAATCTTATAAGCATATATATTTGAAATTGATTTCTTATAACTAACTATTCTTAACTTTCAAGTCTCCTTTATATTCCCTTTGATTGAGTTCAAAATATGAAAAAGGCATTTAATATTCATTGATCTTCCTTATACACCTAGTGTCTTCTTACAAAACTAGTTTATCTCTCAAACAAAGTACCTTGGAAGATCAAAATCCTTTAAATAAATGAGTTTCTTTTTAATATATTTTTGCAACTTTGGATCACATTTCAATTGCTAAAGAATTTTGATATAAAATGTAAATCTTAATATAAAAGCAAAGTGATTAAATTAATAGGAGAAATCTACCTTCTAATCCAACCAATGGATTAGAAAAAATTCTGAACTATATATTTATTCATTTTTTTCTATTTTATTTCATTTCATAAAATTATTCATAATTAAGTAAAATCTTTGTTTTAATATGAAGAAAAGAAAAAAATGATACAATTTTTTTAAAATATATTTGAACTATTCAATATATATAAAATTTTATTTTTTATAAATAATAGTTAATTAACTATAATCAAAATGACATCTATTATTTTTATACTCATGTGGAGTTGATATCACATGTTAGTTTGTTATGTTAAAAAGTGATAATATTATATAATCACGTTATCATGTCACATCACTATTTATAATGATAAGTCAATATGTCATGTTATTAATAATAATTAATCAACTATTAATTATAAATAACTATTTGATATAAAATAAAAATAAAATAACTTAATTGAATATAATAAAATAATAAAAAATTATTTATTTTTTTAAATAATTCAGATACTATGTAAAAAAGATTAACTTTGAGTCAATTGGGCTTGATTTATGCGGGGTTGGACCGGTCCATTTTCTTAAATAAAGCAAGCAAACCCATCAAACCTGAGCTGTATATTTTTTCCCATCCCAATTTCATGGGGGCACATGACGTGGACTAAATTTATTGGCCGAATACATCCACCGTAACAAATGCGCGCCCAGGATCGTCGGGTGGTTCGTTGAAATAAATTAGGATAATTCAAAAAATATTCTCTGCCATCTCTCATCCCCACTGCCAAAACCTCATCTCCAGTCGTCCAGCTCATGAGACTCTGAAGAAACTCTCTCCCTTTACTTCATAAACCCTCGCATCAATAAATAATCCATGGCGAGAACTCTGATTTCATCACAGCCGTTCATTGGCACTCCGCTTCCATCGTCAAAAATTTCTCACCATGGTGGCCTCTACACGCTCCCTCACCGTAGACTCGTCTCCACCAGAGTCCGTCTCAGCTTCAACGAAATCCCTCCGAATCCCTCCTTCGACTCTTCCTTCGATTTTCAAGCACTTTATACCAAAGCCGAGAGCCTCCTCTACACTCTCGCCGACGCTGCGGTTGCAGCCGATCCCGCCGCCGGGTCTATCGACGCCACCCCGCAAAAGAATGGCGGCTGGTTCGGCTTCATCTCTGAATCAATGGAATTTGTTCTCAAGGTATAGCTTCCTTCCTAGTACAAACACCTAATCGAGAAAATCAATCAAGTAATTAATTAGTTAATTAATTCAGTAAGTAACTATTTGTTGATTTATGTTGGTTCTTTTAGGTGTTGAAAGATGGATTATCAGCGTTACACGTGCCGTACTCGTATGGATATGCGATTATATTGCTTACGTTTATAGTTAAGATTGCTACATTTCCTTTGACGAAGCAACAGGTTTGTATTTGTTTTAACTTGAATTTGAAAAAGGAAGTGTTTAAAATATAGCTGTGATTTTGACTTTTTTTTACTCGACAGTTAACTGTTCGTTAACGATGGTAATTACATGTTTAGGTGGAATCAACATTAGCTATGCAAAACCTTCAACCAAAAATAAAAGCTATCCAACAAAGATATGCAGGCAATCAGGTAATATTAAAGTTTGAATTTTAGTATTTATTTTTATCAATTAGAATGGTTTTTCGTTTTGATTTAACTGTTTGTTTTGGTGTTGTATAGGAAAGAATACAACTTGAGACATCTCGTTTGTATAGGCAAGCTGGGGTTAATCCTTTGGCAGGTATCCTTTTCTTGATTTTTCACATTCAATCAATTTTAGCATCTTTTGGAAGTTGGTTCTTTGCTTCTTTGGAATCTTAGATGTTTAAATCTGGTGATCGAAAGGTTATGGTGGTGTTCTGGCGGTATACTTGAACTTGAATTTAGGTGTTAGTATTATTTTATTAAAAAAATGAATAATTAATTCATTCTGACGTAAATTTGCCATCATCTGTAGCATCTAATGTAATTACTAGTATATATAGTTTTTAAAGTGGCATTTTGTCTCTTTTCAGTTTCTTGAGGTCTTATAGCTGTTAGCTTCATGGTAATGATACTGATTAATATCATATATCTTCTGCTCCATAGGTTGCTTCCCTACTTTGGCCACTATTCCAGTCTGGATAGGCCTGTATCAAGCTCTGTCAAATGTGGCAAATGAGGTAAGGAAGTGGTTGACATAATATAACATTCTATGTGACGTGGGATGACTCTTTTTCATGTTAAAAACCTTAATCAATTGCTGATTGTTACAAAATATTTACTCAAAGGGACTGCTTACGGAAGGTTTCTTTTGGATCCCTTCTTTGGGTGGGCCAACTACAATTGCTGCTCGACAAAGTGGGTCTGGAATTTCTTGGCTTATTCCATTTGTGGTAATAAACTTTCCTAAACTTATATATCAGGTTAACAATTCCATTTGCTGTTCCTGTAGATTTCAACATTCTAGGTTACCTTGCTTTTGAGATGAAATGCATAACAAGACACCACTGTATTTTTATAGCACTTCTTTTTAACAATTCTCTATATTTTTAATCTTGTTTTAAATCTATGGAGATGTAAAGAGACTGATTCTTGTTTTATTTTATTTTAGCCTTTTGGCATCGATATAGTCCTTAACAACTCTGAGAGGGGAGACTACTATTTGTGAAGATCGAAAGATTAGGTTTACCTCTATGGTTTGCTGCTGGTGCTGTCTAGTTCATTGTAGCATCTTCATATGTGGTTGCCATGGATGGAAAAAGTGATTATAATATTACTAGCTACTAATCATGTGCAATAATATGATTAAACTGCATAACAAATTAAAGATTTCAGCAATTGCTTTTGTTGATCAGGCATAGAGACGGTCTGCTGTCATAGGTTCATATAGCTGATATAGTTATCTAACATATGAGGTGTCATTCAGGATGGCCAACCACCAATCGGATGGCATGACACTGCTGCATACCTTGTTTTGCCTGTACTCCTTGTTGTCTCTCAATATGTTTCAATGGAGCTCATGAAGCCTCCCCAGGTAAGAACGGGTCTAATTAGTCCATTTGATTCCTATTTTGTATATTTACTTATTTGCTAAGTAGTTTGAAGCTCTGAAATTTCTTTTGACAGACGGACGATCCTGCCCAAAAGAACACACTTCTTGTTTTCAAGTTTCTTCCACTTATGATTGGTTACTTTTCGTTATCTGTTCCATCAGGATTATCAATTTACTGGTTAGTCTCTTTTAGCAGTTTTATTGAAACCAATAGACTTAACGTATGTGCTTTGCTTCTAATTCACTTTCTACTTGTATTACAACTCTATACTGCATACAATGGTTTTTGTATGGTCAACTTTTGAAGCATGAGTGGAGCACTTCATGCTCTTGTGCCATCAATATTTTTCTTGATCATGTTGTATGTGTCAGTGGGAGTAGAATTTCCAATCTTGATTTTTCTTCTATTCACTGTGCTTATTTTGCATTCTCAGGTTGAATGTATCTACAATTGAAATTTGCATATATTAGAATAATTTTCTTGGTTTCATTGCACTCGATTCCCTCTGTGTTTAATTTGCAACAAAATTTGCATATGCAAACATACTTTTCTCAGCTTCACTGCATTTTATTCCCTCTGCATTTAAATTCATGCACCCACCACTAAATCTCCACATCTAACTTTTATCATCATTTGTTCTCCCACTGTGCTGTATATACGTGAATCTGTATTCCTGAACACACACTCCCATATTATTAAATCTGGTATAGACATGTTGCTTGTCCTAGATTATCTTAGCTACTAGAACACCATGACCTTTTTCTTCCTTATATTAAGTGCTGAAACACCCAAACTTGCTTTTAACAAGTACACATTATTGTTGAGCTACATATAATGGACATTAGTTTGTTTACATGTCCAAAAACGTGTTCTTCTATTGGTTTATGAAGTGCAGCTTGCCATTTTCAGGTTCACAAATAATGTCCTTAGCACTGCACAACAGGTGTGGTTACGCAAGTTAGGTGGTGCAAAACCTGTTGTTGATGAGAGTGCAAGTGGAATTATAACTGCAGGACGTGCAAAACGATCAGCTGCTCAGCCAGCACGGCCTGGGGATAGGTCAGTTCCCTGCTTCTTAAAAGTTGCATATGTTTCTTTTTTTGCTTCAAATTTAGCTTACTGAAAAGTAAATGAAAATTAGCAGGTTCAGACAAACAAAAGAAGAAGAGAAGAAGAAGAAAGTAAGCAAGGCTCTGCCAGCAGAAGAGGTTCAGACTCTAGATTCTGCATCTGATTCTGATGAGGAATCAGGTGAAGAGACAAAGGGCAAGGTAAATTCTTAGTTTAGTGACTAAAGGCTGCTTTATATCGAGCATTTGAACCATTGTTTGAAATTTCTCATAGATTCTCATCAAATATAAGAGGGAAAAAAAATAGAATCTCTCTTTTTATTAAAAAAAGAAGCATGATTGTGTTGAGTATGGAGCCCAATGCATAGTTGATATTTGACAAGTATTACAACTTTCTTGAACTTGCCATGTCTTTTTGATCACATTCAAGAAGATACTGATTGCATGTCTAGACTCTTCATGATTGACAGTTGTCAAAGATTGTTTTCTTGTGGGACCATGGATAGCAAGGTTTTAATCTTCCTTGCAAGTTGAACTGTATGAAGTCATTAGTCAGCTAGTACTCCTTTTCTCTGTCATGTGCCATCTTCTAAAATTGTCATTTAGGACAGCAATAAGAAGCAAATAATGACATTGAAAGCTAGTCATGTTTGGGAGAGCTGAAGTTAGTCTGCGGCTCTATGTTTATGGCAGCAAGATCAAGAACCCAAAATTTTGGCTTTTTTGTGTCAGTAGGTGGGTTCCACTGCTGCAAAATCCAACATTGATTGAATCATGTAGTAAAATGAAACAGTTTCTTTTGTGTGTGTGTGTGCATGCAAGCATGGGTATGCTATTAACATGGGTAGGATTCATTGGTCACATGAGGGGACATTAACTGCAACCACAAATAACTTGTCTTATATTCCTAAATTAATTTTGTTGCAGATGACTGTAGTTAACTTTAAAACGGCATTGGTCATTCTCTTATTCTAAAGTTGAAGAATAAAGACATCTAAAATTGAATTTAAATATTTCAAATGTGATGACTGTACAGGTCTTGGGAGGTTTGGCTTTTCTTAGTCCAGAAACATGCTACTTTATTTTAGGCTTGTAGCTAGAGGGCTGGTTTTGGATGTGTAGGTGTGATGTTGTTTTCTAATATTTCACCATTAGTGGTTGTGCCAACTACTGCCTTACCCCATCTCTCCTCAAAAAGCAAAAACTAATTTGCAGTTTCCAACAGGGTGACGAGGCTGTCAAAGAAGCATATGCTTCCAGTGCAAGCAAACAGGTTCCTACTATTTCTCGGCCAAGACGAAGCAAGAGATCAAAGCGGAAGCGTGCTGTATAAGAGGATTGTATACTGAATTGTTGTAGCTTACGGTGAGTCCTGTATATTTAATGGAATTGTACTGTTCTTAATATAGTGGCCATTTTTATGCTGGCTCATTCATCTTAAGATTTATTGCAAAATCATGGAAAACTGTCTGATTGAAAAAAGTCCATGCCCACATGCTCTACAAAGCCCATATTTTTCATATTTTAGTCATTGCTCAGGTTAAGAAAATTTAATTCAACTGTGTAACCTGGCATTTTTACCATGTGGTATGTTACGTGGCTGTTAAGCATTTCAAGCCTCCTTCCTGGAAAAATTATGTTCAAGTTGTAGGAATCTTGCAGTGCGAATAGTTGCAACTTCATTGCTTCCTCTGATCTGATTTTAACCTCTGAATTGGGGAATGTTTTGGGTTTATAATTTATTTCCTTACAAATGAAGATCTATCAATTCTTTGTTTAAATTGTTTCAGCCAATTGAGAAAACAATTTGTTGACATTTTTACTTTCAGTCAGATTCAAGATTCAAGGTTCAAATCAAGCGCACATTTTCTTTCACATGTAAAAGAGGGTGCCTCTTTCTGCAAACAAGGGATTGTCTAACATAGCATTTGGCATATTATCTCAACTGCATTGAATAGAAGCCTCGTGTTGCAGAACTTTGTAACAAGGAGATAGGATACCTTCTGATTGAAGAAAACCATACATACCATCTCACAGCAATCCTTTACTAGGTGTGTAAAGCCAGAGCTAACTCATCTAAAAATTTTAGTGGAAAATAGGAGCATACAATAGTACAATAATACTTGCTTTCTGACATGAATCTTAAAAGTAAATTTCATTCTTGTACAAGCACAAAGTCTACATGGCACATCTGACCTTCAAGCCAGATCATGTTACCCTCATTCTATTTCCTATGCTGGCTGTTGCATCCGCTGACTTATTCCCTAGACGGTGGGCGGTGATTTCCTACTGGGTTGGGTCCAGATGGGGATTTATGAATCTTCTTTGTTTCAACCTGTTTTTCATCATTTTACAGATGCAAGGAGTTTTAGTCAACAATTCATTTATTGTAGCTAAGATAAATTCAGTAGGTATAAACCAAAAGAGACTACTCAGTGCTTACCCAGGTAGGTAATGCATTTCTAGTACGTGGCTTAGGCATGGAGCTTCTAGGTCTGAGCTTGAAGTGAACTGTTGGCAGTAAGAGAAAATATATATATATGCATTAGAACCTACAAGCATATGTAAAGTCTGCTTCACGTAGTTCTATGCAATGCATCTGTCTGTAAGCGAGAGAGAGAGAGAGAGAGAGAGAGAGAGAGAGAGAGGGTTGCCTGATTCAATAGCTTGAACATTGATTTGGGATTCCTGGAGCTGAGAAACTGCAAGCAAGAGCCATACTAGTAGAAGATAGATTAGAACTTGTCCTCTCATCTTATGCAGGTGGTAACATGTGCTGCATGCTTTGGGGTGTTGGGGAGGCTCTTACAAGCATGAGGGAGCATTTTTATCTGATACATTTACTGTAATCATAGCGAACCTTGAAAATAGATGCAGGAATGTTTGTTAAAGGTGCTTGGGAATCCTATGCCATTATATACTAGATTGATAAGATTGAGAAATCTGTGTTTCTCGTTATTGTGGATTGACTTCTTCTATGCTATCATTTGTCAGTGATCATTGCGTCCATGATATATATTTACAAGTACATGCTATTAATTTTTCTCGAGTGCTTTGAGCCTTGCTGTCGGCACGGGTGTCGGGACCCGCCAATGTATATTCAGCTCCCTGAGTTGCTGTATGTCTTTATCTGGGCAATTTTACTCCCTCCATTGTGCACTGAAAGACTTTGAACACTTAGCGAAGCAGGTAAATCAAGCAACCTTTTGTTATTGATTCATGTCACTGGTTGAAAAGAAAAACAACCCAGGTGGAAAGGAGTTCCTGTCACCTACTTTTTTTATTTTTTGTGATCGGCATGAGGTTCACGCTGGCTGCAAAATGCTTGTCGATAGAGTTGCCTGTGCTAAACTTTACAGTTGCCTCTGGGCAGGCGCAAATGGTTGCTAGTTTGCATCAAAACAGGTGCGTTTCATGCATTCATTCACTGACGCATGCATTCTGTCATGAAGAGTCATGATGCTTCCATGTTGAAAACTTCCATAGGACTATCATGGAAATTGGGAGAGAGAGGGGGAAAATAGAAGAAAAAGTTGTTTTTGGACGTCCAGTTGTGCGCCTCTGCTTTTTTATTCTTTTACTATTTTTTTCTAATATTAGGTCAATTACTCTCTCTTCCTCTCTATATGTCTTTGCACCCTTACAGGTTTTCAATTCTCTCCCAAATACTAAATAGAAAGTGTAAAATTAATGTAATCCGTATCATGTTACTTCTTGTTTATATTTTCAACTCAAACAATTCAAAATCCATTAAGGCATGCTTTCAACAAAAAAAAATTCATTTAGTGATTGTTTGTCCCAGTTTTTTTTGTCAGTTTATTTTATCTCTTAAAAGCAAAAGTTGGATTAAACAAGATTTTAAATTTTTTTTAAAAAAATTGGTTTTTATTTTAAAAATAAAATCTACAAAAATTCTCAACAAATTCTATGAAGAGTTTTGTCTTTTTTTTTTTTTCAAAAATGTTCATCTATTAAAAATAATTTATACGTTACTCTCTCAAAAAATATCTTTTCAATTTAATCTAGGTCTACTTGTTAGATAAAAGAAGATCTTTACTTCTAAATTAAGATACATCTTATCTATCTGTAATACGAGACCTATGACATTGGTCTCCATTTAATAAACATGTTTTTTTTGGTTAACAGTTACATTTGAAGTAAAAAACAAGGTGAAAAACTTCGAAGTGACTTAAAAAACTGAAAAGTTTCTATGATCGGGGACACCTCCAATAAAAAATATAATAAAATTTTTGTGATGAAGGCAGGTAAGTGATTTCCGGAGATATGTGTGGTTTATTATTATTATTTGCATTAAAAAAGTCAAAACTGCCTATGATGGACACTTGATTTGGGCGCATTGATTAGTAAAAGGTTTACATTAATCTAAACCACTCGGACAAAAAGAATCTTGGCCCATGCGATCTGTGATATGATAATCTTTACCAGGAACTCGTATTAGGGTTAAAAATGACTCGTCCGTCAATTAAAAAAACAGAATGGGGTTAACTTGATTTGTTTTTTGTATAGATTAAAAAATGAAGTATATATGCATATATATATATATATATGTATGTATTAAATATGTATTGAAAAGTATTTTACCTTAAATGTATAGGTATATTAAAATTTAATAAAAGTAAAATTTGCTTTAACTGTTTTTCCCAAATTAGAGCATGAAAATTTTGAATGCTCAATTTAATGCATAAAACGAAGTTCCTTATTAAGGGGTTTCGTGAGTAAATCAACAAACTCATTTTGTTATGTTGGAAATTTAATTCCAACATTTGTGATTGAAATTTAATCTCAATTGCGTACGATTTTAAATTTTAAAAATAAAATTTAAATAAATTAATAAATCATGGACTCACATAACTAATTCAAAAAACATGTTTAATAAGTAATGACAAACTCGTAACAATGTGTTATGAAAATAGAAAAAAAAAAAAAGACAAGAAAGGAGTATGTGAATTTAGAATTTCTGGTCATAAATAAATATTTACTCTTACAAAAAACAAAATGATCCGAATCCCATCCCACAAAAGCCCAAGTGGCTTGTAATTAATCATTTTTGGGCCAGACATGAGCCACTGATCCAGCAAAAATTTCTAGTCGTGTGGGCTGAGAAAAGCTACTTCCCAGTCTTGAATCGAAACAAGGCAAAAACTACATAGCTTTACATATTTCTAATCAATTTGACAATTTTATTATTTTAATCCTTCTTTATAGTAATTTTTTTCCCCAATAACAATTTTGAATAGATTTTTTTTTTCAAAAGTAAGGAGTACATAACAATTCGAAGTTATTTTAAAATTACTTCTCCCTATTGATATTCTTAACTTATACTATTGTTTGATATTTCCATGCTTGAGTTTCTTTCCTTTTTTATTTAGTAGATTTTATGCATATAAATAGTCACAAATACATAAAAAATTATGAGTTTATTTTGATTTGTTGACAGAGTATAAATTTTATACATTATTCATGAATAAAAGATTTTATCACTTTGTAAATAAATAAATTTAAAAATTTTTATTTTTACATTTTTATAAGATGTGTTGTAATTAAATAATATTATATAAATACTATACATTATACATTATAGCCCTATCAGTATCATATGTTAAGTGAAGCTAATAGCCTATGGATTTGGAGGTTTCTCTGCTTTGGTTACTGGTTGGCCTGAAATCTCTCTTTTCCCGTCTGACACTCTTTATCCTTTTGTCTCTTTCTTTGTCCGAAAAATTATTATCAATTAATAAAATAACTTTGTTAGAATTGAATACCGTGCCGCAAACGTGACCATAAAACCGAACAAATCAAAACAAAACCGACACGGATCTCGTACACGGTGTTGCCTCAAATGCTTATCCGTTCCGTGTTTGCCACTGTGTTTTGTCTTTTACTTGACCTGCCCACGCTCCTCTCCCGACCCTGAAACGCAACTCTTTCGCTATTGGTCTTGGCGGAGTTCCGATGACCTTTTAGGATGATTCTGATTACCGGTTTTCGGCATTCTGCGGTGCATGCAATCCTAGTCATCATTTTGCATGCATTCGGCTTCTTTATCTTTTCTTTTGTCTAAGTTTCCTACAGCATTACCATCAATCCAATCCTATTTATTTATAGAATTAAACCAGGTGTTTACGTGATGGTTCTTCATTCTTTCTTACTAGCTTTTTCTTTCTTGAACTCTGGACATGATCATCTTTAACAGGTAAAAAGTGATCAACCCAAATGATTATTAAGCATTCTTTGAACTTTGAAGTGGTCCAAATCTATGGAAGATCGGTCTCAATTTCAAAAATAATATGGTCCACATTACTAGTACGATTTAATTTTTTTATCATATTTTATCTAAATTATCGTAAAAATCTCATATAATGCAATTTAGGTACAAATATTATGTTACAAATCTCATATCAGTAAGAGATGAAGTGACTTTTGAATATATAAATATAAATATTCTATTACTTATCAAATATATTTTTTGAGTTAGGAATATGAATTTACAATCGAGATAGCCTCATATTAGTGTGAAAATGCCTCTCCTATACGAGCAAAGAGTCAATGTTGCATAATTCAGTGAGATAAAATGTCAAAAATCAAGATGAGGTGGGTTATGTTTATAAATATGGATCATCCACTATCTATCAGACAGGTCGCAAGAGGTTGAGTTTAAGGTTCAACCCATGATATATTCTTGATTGAGTAATTTTTATAAATTTAAATTTAAATTATTAATAATAAATTGAATTAAATTTTTATATAAATTTTAAAAATTACATACACTTTCGTTAAAAAAAAATTACATCCTAATCACTTGAATCTTTGAAATCTTCGACAAAATCACACATCACAATTATAATTAAAGTTAATTAAAATCTTATCGGTAGAATATAAAATTTCAAACAAAACTAGTATATGCTTTGATATCAACTTTAGCTTTTCGAATCCAAAAATCACTAATCAATACTTTTTTAAATTTAAATTACATAATTTAAAAAATTAAATTACATAATTTAAAAAATTTTAAATTCAAAGTGGTAATAATTATTGATTTGAATCTTTATATAAAATTTTAACAATCATATTTATTATTTTTCATTTTCGACCTGAGATGGTGTCACATCTAAATATAAGAATAATTTTTCATCATGAACCCAAGTTAATTTGGCCTGCTCTTTTTCTGTCTTTCTTCTTCTGTTTTTGGAAGAAAGTGACTGGAAAATCTCTTCTCGAGACGAGAAATGCACAATGGTACAACTGGATTCTTGCATTGAAGTTCATAAATGAGGCTCACGTGACCCTTGTTAACTACTTAACTTAGAAGAGTACAGCTACTGAAATTGGAAATTTCGCAGTGTATAGGCTATTCATGCTAGCTAAGCTAGCTACTACGCCCCAGAGGGGAAGAACCATTTCAATTTCAGCAACCTGCAGGAACAGAATGCAAATGCAAAAGTGCCTTCTTCTAACCTTAAAAGACGTTTCAGTCCTCACAAGTTAGAATCCTTTGAGTTGTTTGTTCTAAATTAATACTCAAAAGCTAATTAGTAGCGAAAGAAAAGACCCTAAAGTGACTTTATCTTTATGCTTTACCCTCAAAAAGTAGAACTTCTGTGACATATTAACAAAGCATAATAAAACAAAAAAAGAAGAAAATCCGCCTAATCACTGCTGATTAGATTAAGATTAAGTTTGTAATTACTTGAAAGCTGAAACGTCTCAAAAAGACTGTGAGAAAAGGCGGGGTAGGCATCCACATGAAAGAATCGACTCTGTCCTCTGGTTTCTGACCATTTTGCAGGGCTCAGTCCTGAGCAGCAATTATAAAAATCATTTTCACATTGGATAAAAGCCCAAAAATGAGAAAAGGGTGTTTCAGTCTTTTTACCGAGTTACCCTTTTCTTCTTCAATTCTATAAGAAGCAAAGAGAAATCCCATCTTTTCACTCAGTCAAGAAAATGGCTTCTCCTTTGTGTGCTTCTCTGTTTTGCTTCGCGACCCTTTTCCTCCTATGCAGCTTTGCTGCAGCTACTCAGCCTGGTCTTATTTTGACACTTGTTAACAACTGCCCTTTCACCGTTTACCCAGCTATCCAACCCAACGCTGGCCACCCTGTCCTTGAAAGAGGCGGCTTCGCCCTCCAAACCCTGACCCACCGTTCCTTCCCTGCACCAACCGCCCACTGGTCCGGCCGTATCTGGGCCAGAACCGGCTGCACGCACTCCAACGGCCATTTCTACTGTGCCACAGGAGATTGTGGCCACCGCATAGAGTGCAATGGCCTCGGTGGGGCCACCCCAGTCACGCTGGCACAGTTCAGTCTCCACCACGGTGGCCACAAGGACCTCTCTTCCTACGCCGTCAGCCTTGTGGACGGTTTCAACGTCCCCATGACTGTGACCCCACACGAAGGCAAAGGCCTTTGCCCTGTCGTTGGCTGCAGGGCTAACCTACTCGCCACGTGTCCAGACAAGTTGCAGCTTCGGTCGCCGCCGGGTCACGGTCCGGTAGTGGGTTGTAAGAGCGGATGCGAAGCCTTCGGTACGGACGAGCTTTGTTGTCGGAACCATTACAATAGTCCTCAAACGTGTAGGGCTTCGAGTTTCTCAGAGTTTTTCAAGCATGCTTGTCCTGCCACGTTTACGTATGCTCATGACAGCCCTTCGCTCACGCACGAGTGTGCTTCGCCACGTGAGCTTAAGATTATCTTCTGTCACTAGGCAGACATTAACTTAGATTTCTTGTACCAGCTTGAGTTCTTGAGAGATTTTAAGCAAAAAAAAAAAAAAGACGAGGGAACTCTGGCTCTGTTCATTTCGAGTGTTATCGTATATCTATTGTATGTTTGGAAGTTGGGTTTTAAGAATCAATGGTGTTGAAGTGTAATTGGAGTATGTCTAAATGAAATGGATGTTCCGTGTGAGTGTTTACTTTGTGTTGATCATAAAAAGCAGAGACTAGATGTTGATTTTCCTTCAAAAGTAGAGAAGAAAAGCATGTTTCAAATGTTTATGTACTGGAGTTCATCATTATAGCATATGGCATATTCCCTTTCTCTCTCTCTCATTTTCTTCACCTTTCCTCCTTAGTTCGTACAGTGACATTGTAATTTTTAATAGGATAGGGAAGTGATAAATTGTCTTATTGAATACATGTAGTTTCGTTTTCCTTTATATGTAGTGTTACCCTGTTTTTACCGTGTAAGTAGAAAAATGGGATTTGGCAGCAGATATTGCTTGTTGATTCCCACCCAAATTAGTAGTTACTGATAATAATAGCTTTAACTCTCACCCCTTTTTCTCTGACAAGATTGCGTTTAAGACCAAAGCAAAAATCTTTCCCTTGAGAGTTATCCCGACCATGTAATAAAGTGTGCAAAAAAAGAAGGGTACATAACATGCCATGGTCTGTGGTGTTGCTAATGTTTCTGTTTTTGGGGAGGGCGGGAGTACTCGAGGAGGAGACAATGGAGACAGGGAGTCGCAAGGCAAGGAGTACCAAAATAATGATGCACCGTGAATATGAAAAGACCCATCTTCGATTTTTCTTTCTTTTCCTTTTTTCTGGGCTCTTTTCTCAAAAATTCTTTCTCCTTTTTCGTGCGTGTGCTACAGTGCCTACACGTGAAGTGTTTGCTTTCTTACTTGCCAGTGAGAACTCTTCCTGCCCCCTCACCTTTGCTTTGGGCACTCCTTCACAACGATGAATTATCACCCTTCCATCTTGCCTTCTTGAAATGTGGACTTGGAGGTAGAAGATGAAATTTACTTTGATGAATTCACCGAAGACGGAGCAGGTGGTGACTTCAAGCTTCTGCTTTGATCGTATCTGGTTCAGTTAAAAATCTCCAAAAGCAGAACAATCTTTAACGAGTCAATCAAGACCTCCCTGTCTTGCTTTCTTTATTTTATTAGTTATAATTATTATTTTTAATAATTTAATTTTTCGTTTTTTACCATAATATAGAACTACGTGAGATTCTTTTTCATATAGTATGTTCTTTGTCTTCAATATTTTTTACTTTTATCGAGGTTGATATAAATATTTTGATTTTAATATATTTTAAATTTTAAAAAAATTTATAATATAAATATTTAATATAAAAAATAAATATACTAGATGTCTAAAATAGATTTTATTTTCAAATATTCAAAAAATAAGTACCAATAAAAAATAAAACAAAAGAAATAATAATGTTATTTTATTATACTCCCAGCGCATTCTGAGATAGTTGCTGTCAATCATTTCACCAATTCTTCATTCTTTATGAACCTTGTTTCCTTGTCTTGCGGCTTTGGTATAAATTTCATGGTCCACTGTTTTAACCAAAAAATATATTTATTAAATAAAAAAATTATTTATAAATTTAAAACTTATCTCATCCCTTACCCATATTATACATAATATTTTCCGTCACTTAATTATATAATATTTTTGTTACATTAATTTTTTTATCTATAAAAAAAATTTAGTAATCTAATTTACCTCGATCTTATTATTTCTCGTTGCGCAAATACTATATGGAAAGTATAAATTCCTTATTTTTTAAGTTCAAAATTTTAATTTTCAGCACTTTATGATTTGAATTGATGCATGGAGAAAACTTCCTTTTAAAAAAATACGTAAGGAGAAAACTTTAGATACTATCATATTGGGTGAACCTTTGGTTATTATAAAAAAAAAATAGAAAAAGAAAAGGGTAACGTTTTTTATCCAATGAGATGCCTTACAAAAAGAGTAAAACCCCAAGGTTTACCTTTGAGTTATATTATAGAATAGAAAGCTTAAGCTTAATTAATTAATTCAACATTTTTTACTTTTTTCTTTTCAATTTTAATTATATTCTTTCATATGCCCTAATTGGATTCATTTAGTTGGAATATGTAATAAGAAAATTTTCTTCTTACAAACAATATTTTTATTAAATTTAAACATGCACTTTTTTATTTTAATAGTTCAGATTTGAACCACTGGCTTTGGTATTTATGGGAAAAAAATAATTAAACTTTAATAATTTGTCATTTTTTTAATATTTTCCATGAGGATCTCAAAATAATTGGTATCTCTCAACGTTAAGCTAGAAGACGGGTACACTGTATTCTGGTTCTTGCTTCTTCCTATGGCAGATCCAAACAGAGAAGAAACCATAACATTCCTTGGCCAAAGCAAACCATAATAATAAAAAATAATTATTTTGACTTCTGCACCAAGAATTTGGTAATCAAATTGGACTTTATCAATTGATTTAATTATAAACAAAGTTTGAATTCATAACCAAAATTAATTTGAAGTAGCTCATTTTACTAGGCCAAAATTTTTTTGGATAATTACATAAATTAAGCCCGTTATAGTTCCTGCTAAATTTAATAAATGCCATGGTTTTTCCACTGAAAAAATACCTCATTGGCAGAAAATATAATATAAATAAATTAGTGATCTTATTGGAATTTAACTCAAATGTATTTACTTTATTAAAGATGTAGTGTCATAGTTAAATAAATATTTTAATTTCACTTGAAAATTAACTATTACGAGTTATGAAACCAAATATATATAAATTTATAAATCCATAAACATTTTATATTATCAAATACTATGATTTTGTGAATTTCATGTGCATAATTGCATATTCATTGAAATGCTTAATTACCCCTTTTTGTTGAAATGTCAATGAGAATTTTTCTTTTGGGTTGGAAGAAATCCTTAAGAATTTATACATGATACAACAAAGTAATTCCACATTTGTAATTATTTTCCCATTCACTTCACTTTTTTACTATTTTCATAATAAAAATCTTACTTAATGTTAAGGATTAATTTGTGATTTTTTTTGTTACGGATAAGCATATGCATCTTGTTCGAAATGTGAAATTATTATTGAAAATAATGTATGCTTTTTTCATTAATGATAAAGGTATGTATCTTATTGAAAGCGTGAAATTATTATCGAAAATAATTTATGATTTTTCATTAACAATAAACTTATGTATCTAATTGGAAGTGTAAAATTAATATCGAAAATAATTTGTGATTTTTTCATTAATGATAAATGTATGTATCTTATAGAAAGTGTGAAATTAATGTCGAAAATAATTTATGATTTTTTCCATTAACGATAAATATATGTATCTTATTGGAAGTGTTTATGATTTTTTTTGTTAATGATGAAGGTATGTATCTTATTGGAAGTGTGAAATTAATGTTGAAAATATTTTATGATATTTTTCTTAATTATAATTTATTGGGGTTGAAGATAAATTTATTTTTTAATAAAAAAATTTACCACCCTAGTTACCTCAACTTTCCTATCTTCATAGGGGTTTAGACTTACCATAGTCGCTGCTTATATATTAACCCTCGGGGAAGTTGGGTCCCACAAGGATGGCGAAATCAGAACGGTTGAATCAACATTACGAAGGAAAGCACCTGAATCGTAGTATATTTCACGCCGATCGACGCCAGACCGAACGCCTACGTGGCACATTCTAATTCGCCTAGAGACGCATCCTAAAGCAAACCGAACCGTACATAATCCTAGCTCTCCCGTGCACAATTGTGAGTCCACAATCGGCGAACCTTCTCTTTCTATCTATAAAACGAGGCAAAGTGTCGGCTTTTGATTTTCCCTTATTTTTCCTCTCTCTACAAATCGCAGAGCTTCTCTGAGCTCTCTCTCTCTCTAGAGCCCTGTCTCTGTATCTCTATCTTTATTGTTTATATGGCATCTCAAGCCAGCCTCCTCCTTCAGAAACAGCTCAAAGGTAGTTTTTTTTTGATCGATTTCAATTTTAATGATTCAAAATAAGAAATTTTTGGGGGTTTTGGTTCGATTCTGAACCGCGTTTTAATTGGTCGTTTTGCAGATCTTTGTAAGAACCCGGTTGATGGGTTCTCAGCCGGATTGGTTGATGAGACTAATATCTTTGAATGGAGTGTTACAATTATTGGACCACCTGATACTCTTTAGTAAGTGTTTTTGTTTTGGTAAAGTTTGTTTTTTATTGGAATTAATTGTTTCTTATGGATTCTTTGATGTGGTTTTTGTTTGATGACATTGGATCAGGAGTTTTGGTTGTGATTGATGCTTAATAGGACTTTGGGTTTTGAAATTGGATTGATTTTGCTGAATCATGATTGATGCCAGGGTTGATTGTAAGGTCTTCTATTGAATTCGAAAGGAATTTTGGATTCTAAATTGGATTTGCTTGATTGATTTTTAGGTGATTGTGAGGAATAGTTGATTTGGAGTTTTACCTAGTCATGGTGTTGCCAATTGCTATTTGGTTAGTTTTGTTGAATTGGTTGCATGAGAGAGCAAATTGTTTGTTTTCAGCCTTTATAAGGAATGACTTGGTTAGGAGTCGTTGAAAGTTCCTGTCATTGTATCTATACTTCATTAAGTTTCATCTTTAAAGCAGGGTTTTCTAGAATTGAGCATGATAAATTTTGGATTATGGCATGGTCTCTTCTTTGCTTCTATTTGGAGGTTTGTTGGTTCTGAGCAGCACAAATTGTTGTTATTGTGCTTCTTGACAATGCTATTTGTTTGCTGCTAAGATAAGTTTCTTTGCTTTGTAGTTCTATGTTCATGTTACTTGTCTTACCTTCCCGTTGCTTGTTCTCAATTTTACTGTTATTGTTCTTGAGTAACCTTGGCATTGAATTGAGTTATATAGGGATTGTTTTCAGTGGTTGTGGCTAGGGCATATGTCTTGTAATCTCATGTTTTTTTGTTTCTGTTCTTTAACATTAATATTCAAATTTCAGTGAAGGGGGATTTTTCAATGCCATCATGAGCTTTCCACCTAATTATCCAAACAGCCCTCCAACAGTGAAATTTACATCAGAGATTTGGCATCCTAATGGTATACCTTTGTCTGTTCTGGTTCTTACGTGCCTTTATGTAATGCAAGAATTAATTTCATCTCTATTTGTACTGCAGTTTATCCAGATGGGCGTGTTTGCATATCAATTCTTCATCCTCCAGGTGATGATCCAAATGGCTATGAGCTTGCAAGTGAGCGGTGGATGCCAGTACATACAGTATGTTTATGAAGTGTCAATTAATTATGAATTGTCTTTTTGTTTTTGCCTGTTCAAGGGCTAATAACATTTGTAGTGCCATAGATTTTAATTTTGCTCAAACTTTAACTATTTGATTGCAAGCAAGTAACTTCTTTTATCAGACAAAAAGGAAGACAGGGAAGAAGTATAACCTGGAATCATAAGAGATTTACATATAATTAGAAACTGAAATTATATATGAATGTGTTTCTAGTGAATGAGTTATTTAGACTGAATTGAATATTGAGGGGGATGAACTTAACTGGTTTCAGATACAGGCTTAGTTTAGTTGATGTGGAGATTTAAGCTTTGTTTTCATTTGTTGGAAATTTGCAGTTACCCTGCTCCTCACTACTTTGCTTTTCTCCCTTTTTTTTCCTTGACACTGTGATAGTACATTAACAAATGTAGTACTCTTATTATGTGGCAGGTTGAAAGTATTGTTTTGAGTATCATATCAATGCTTTCCAGCCCTAATGACGAATCTCCGGCGAATGTTGAAGCTGCAGTAAGTGATTGTTGATTGTCTTGAATTATATATTCCTTTTTTTGGTGCAACTTTGGTCTTTGGTTTGTTGGTTCTTATAAGGGTGGTTCCCATTCTATCTTCAGGGTATTTGATCTCTGCATTTGCATGCAATGTTCCTTCTGAATGTTTGATGAAACTGCCATTGACATCTACTAACATGTTATCTACCCTTCTATTATGGGTAACAAATTTCTTTAAAAAGCTTCTTTTATTGTGCTTATATTAGCTATCATTAATTAAAATGACTATTCAGATTATATGGGGTTCTAATATGCACTTTTATTGTTACTCCGTATATTCCTAATGTATTTACTATTTTGGCGTCAATCATCTATACTCTCTGCATGTTTTCATCCCACCTTTCTTTGCCAAAGTCTCTGTACATATGGTGCACATCTAGTTTCATGTGCTGAGTCTGCTTCCATAGAAATGTGTTGTTATACTGGTTTTTCTCCGCTTTATCTGTAGCCAGACTCTAAAATTCCATCAAAAGGTACACATCCTTTACTTCCCTAGTTCTCTTTGTCAGAAATTCCCTAATATGGAGCCTTATTATATTATCATTCCTTTGGCCCGGTGTTTTATCTCTTTTCTTGATGCAACCATTGGCATATGCTAAAGTTTTGTCATATATTTCATTTGTAAACTTTTTACTCTTGAACTTAAAGTTGCTGTTTTACATCTTATTTTGGTTGACAGACCAAAGAATCAAAACCGTGCTCTTTCATCCACGTTTCTTACGACCAATATTTTTGTGTAAATTGCAGAAGGAATGGAGAGAGAGGAGAGATGAATTCAAGAGGAAGGTCAGCCGCTGCGTCAGACGGTCACAAGAAATGTTGTGATTTGTTGCTGGCGCTTCTTCTCTACATATGTACCCAGGGAATGCCTTAATTTATTGTGTGGGGAGATGTGGTTGATACAACACCGCAGTGTTCTTGTAGAATGCCATCTGAAGTTCTCACACTTTACCCCTTTTTACTTGATTTTCCCTTCTTGTGGTGAAGTAATTGTAATAACTGTCAAAAACGTTTATGTATTCAAAAGCGTTTTGGTTTTTAGTGTTTGTTAGCAAGCGTTCTTGTTGAGTCCCTCTATCATAAGGTCTTTTTTCAGGTGACTCTTCTTTGGATGGACATTTGTCTTTTGTTAGATGCTTTGATTTTGATCTTTATTAGTAGGTTTTACAATCTACTTGTGGATCAAACTCCAAAACAATAGTATTTTATTTTCTGTTTTTTCAGCCCTTTCTCTTATTCTGCCCCTAAAATATCTCTGTTAGAGACAGAGAAAGAAAGGAAATGGTGTAGAGTATCGGCTCTCATGAATTAATTGAATGCTCAATCTCAGACGAATGAAGTGTTACCAAATTCTTTTAGCACTTCAACTGAATTGTGCCCTCTTATTTCTCTTTAGTTTGCGGTTAATAAAGAAGCATAAAAGTACTTTCCTTCAAAGGTATTAATCAATTTTTCCATTTTTTTTAGCAAACTAATTTTCAATCAATGAGCTCATAAATTAGTTTATTGAATAATAATTACCAGTGACAAGCCGAACAAAGCAACCTACTAAACAAGTGTGGAGGAGAATGAAAGAAAGTAGGACTAATTAGGAAACAAGAGTAGAAATCAAGTATAAAATTTAAATTAATTAGAATATTATGATGATTATATATATATCCTACTAATTTAAACTCACAAATATAATTCACATCCGCACTCATAACAACTTACCTTAATACATAAATTAAACATATAACAAAGGTTACAAACTTTTTAGTTCCAGTCAATCTTGTTTTGATGCGTGAACATAGCTCCCCATCCTGACGGTCAGGCCATCAATGTCACGCACGTACCCGACTTTCTGTCCCCAATTCTGCTTGTCCTCTGGCTGGCTCACGGGCACCGCTCCATTCTCCACCGCCCGCTGTTCTCCAACCATAACAACAATTGAAACCAGTCAAAACAAAAAATTTGTGCTTGTAATATATACACATTCATCACATTTGTTCCTCATAACCAAATATTCGTCATAATCGTTCGTGGATCAATATGAAAATTCAGTTAAAATAAGAAACACCATTGTTGATTTGTTGTCTACAAACCTTGAATGCAGCATCAACGTCTGTGTAAACCAAACAGATTTCCACTGGGGGTCGCTCGCTATCAGATTTTGGGACTTGGACCGCACCGGTTAGGTCATCGGTCTCGTGTTGGTGTCTGGGAGTGAAGGCAATCGTGGTATGCCCACTCTCCAGCTCTCCCCATCTGCAATTAATTACCCCCAAAAAACCACCATTGGAAAACCAAATGAGCCAAGCCATGGGCACGTCCGAAAATCACATGCAAATATTTTGAATGACGTATACGTACGTACCTGTGAGACTCGTCCAAGCGACGAACGTCGTAACCAAAGGCTTTTGCGTAGAAATCTACTGATTTGGCTACGTCCTTAACATAAACAACCGTGTAGCCAAACGTTGGCTTAAGATTAGACGCCATGGTTTCTTCTTTTTGATCTAAAAAGAATGGTTAGTTTCTTGATCTCTACGAGATGCAAGAGAATCCGACTAATTTTCCTTTTCGGCTTTCATGGACGCTTTATTTATGTTTCTATGGTTTGTTCTTTCTCGAGCTGATACGAGGTTTTCACACGTGGTCAGCCCTTTGGCTACACGTGGACTGCATGCAAGTCTAAGGTTGCTTCAAAACCAGGACCTGGCGATCATCACTGAGCACTTGTTCACCGGGTCTAACTCCAGTTCCATGGTTATAAAGCTAAGAGTGCAAAATCCTTTTTAATATATAAAAAATAAAGTATTCCGTAATAAAAGACAATAAAAAAATGTAGTGTCAAACTTTTGGCGCGTGACAAGAATGGGCATATTTTCACCGCTGCAAACGTTTATCAACGGTTAGCATTTTAAATATACTGTTCGGTACGTGATTCGGCGACTTAAACATAACTACTGAACCGGTCTCTTTGGACTACCAAATCTTTACCTAGATAACTACCGTACACGTGTCACTTCATTCAGCTGTACATTGGTCTAATACTCATGTGCAGGACCCCACCTTTCACCGAATTACTTCCCCCCCTGTCTCCATTCTCATCTTTTCCTCGATCGCTATCGAAAGAACAGAACGTTCAAAACATTAAATAGTTTAATAAAACCTACTAACAAAATAAAAACACGACCGAAGAGTTTCCTGTTCGAATTTGCCGACAAGACCAGAAAAAGTCTGTTAAAAATTTTTATAAGCTCCAAATCTGCCAAGAAAATGAATCGATATTTTGGGGTAAGATTTCTTTCTTTCTTTCTTTTTTAATTTTTAGCTCTATGTAATTTCTAAGCTATTTGTTTGATAAATACCTGATTTCAAATCCTATCTGTTTGCAGGTAGATTTGTTTTTGTTATAAAATTCAGTGAGATTTGAAGAGCTAGAGCTTACTCGTTTAATTTCGGTACAGTTGATTGCTTTATTAATTGGGAATGGTGAAATTTTCATAGGTTTCTCAATTTTGGGTTATTTGTTATTTCCATGGAAGAGAAAAGAGGTTATAAAGGAAATTTAGGTGTTTCGAGTCCCAAAACATATCCTAAGAGTATTTGCAGGCAAATAACTGGAATAAGCAATGGTAGAGATCTTAAGGGTGCAGCAGGTCATGTAGCAATATTTTTACTCAAAGTTGCTGCATTGGAAACTGTTAGAAGGGTCTCGAAGGCTAAATGTCCCTTTTTATGGCGCGGTATCCAGGCTTTGCAAGTTGTATGCTATCCACCCGTTAATTGTATTCAGAAATTGGCTCCCTTTAAGGGTTTGGTTAAAGGAATGCAGGTTTGTTCTTAGCAACTTGGTCAAAATTGCATTTTTAGTTAATTGCTTGGCTGAGTGATTTGTGATAAAGGGTTTGTTTTAACAAATGATTTGACGATTGCTGTGTTTGTTTAATTGTTTCAGATGTTGTCGAGGCCATTATTGGTGCTTTCAATCGCGACAGCATTTTCAGATCAAGAAGAGTGTAAGGATGAAGCCCCGGATGGTACTAGTGCTTCTCCGGTGTATTCAGAATCACGTCCTGAGGAATACGCTGTGCAGTCTGACTTGGATACAAGGTACATTGAGCAGTTAAGTGTATGAGGTTGAGTGCTTGACATTTTATGTTGTTGTCTTGGTGTGTCTAACTTGGAATGGAAATGATATTTGCTCCTCTGCAATGAAAGATTGGAAATGGAGCTTGAGTAATCTTCCAAAGATGTCTATGCCTACTCTGATGTTAAGAGCTTTGATTGACTATGAATAAACTGAGGATGCGAGGTGAGGAATTGGGTTAGATTGACTTAGAAATGAGCTTCATGTGAGGAGACACTCTAGCTGGCACATACATAAATTATAAAAATTTCCCAAACATAAAGAATTAGTAACAATGCATTTTGCCATTGGTTGGTTCTGAACATCAGATTGATACCAGATCTATCCACATCAATTCTGATGAAATTTTTTGCTGACTGGACAATCTTTCTGGTTTGCATTTATTCTATGGGTATCAAATAGTATTGATTACTTATTAGGTTGAATATGATTTGCCCTGCTTCTTTCTTAGATATTCTAGGTCTGCATGTTTCAAGCAACTTGATTGTCAAGTGAATTAGCAAGTGGCAACTTTAAATGAACATATCTGTTACTCTTTCTATTGGGAACTTGAAACTGGCTTCTATAATGAGCTATGTTTACTAAACCAGTTCACAAATTCTGTGTAAACTGCAGGATCAGTAATGAAGCTTCCCAAAATCTAGAATGCGAAAGCTGGTTGGATCAACTCCACAAGGATCTGGAAAATCAAGGAATTAGTTTACCAGAGAGGTGATTTGATGATTTCCATTTGTGAATGCATATGTGACAATTTTTTTGTTAAAAGAGTTGCACCATTTTTACAATTTTTCCCATTTTAAATGATCTTACTGAAAAAATTGACCAATCAGTCTATTATCATTCATGCATTCAAGTTTGAACGCCCTATTTTATTATGTTATAAATTTCTTTCATTACTAGAGTTAACAGGTCATCATCAAGTTGCTTGCCTCTCTGCGTTCATACATTGATGCTTTAATAGATAAGTATACACTATGGAGAGTCTCATAATTGATGATGAACCTTAATGCTTCTTCATCTCTCACAAATGTCAGCTTTCTCTCTGGAAGTTTCAACTGTAAATTTTGAAGGGTGGCATCCGACTCTCATTTTTGGGATTTATTCATGCTTTCGTCATATGCATATTCATTTTTGAATTGCTTGGTGTTCTTTCTTGCAGCAGACCATGACATAGTAGTGTTTATGCAGAATCAATGACGAAGATCTCCGTAGATTTCATGCTGCTGCAAATGGTGACTTTTTAGTTTTGCTATCATCAATTAAAAAGACAATCAGATGGAGGGAGACATATAGAATTCTTTCTCAAGAAGAGCTTGAGACATGGGCGAACATGGTATTCTGGCATGGATATGATGTCATGCACAGACCTTGCCTCATAGTACGGCTTGGGCTAGCTTGCTCCAGCTTGCCATCTCATGACAGACCTCGTTTTGCTCAGGCAGTCAGTATGTCTTTTTCCCCTGTGGTAGTGCTGCTTAGCTTTTCATTTTGCTACCATTTGAAATTTAAATAATGAAGACTTCCTCGGCATTATGTTCAAATCTTAGTTCCTTTGTTTAATATGAATTGGAACTAGAGTTGCTGGGGAAAGTTTCTTTTAAAGTTTCTTTCATCCAAAATAGCCAGCTAGAGTTTTCAACGCAGACGTCAATGAAATCTTCTGATCATTATTGTCTTTGTCCTCTACCACTTTCAGCTTCCACCAAGATGGATGCTTTTCAAACCTTTAAAAGTGATTTCTTGCCTTTAGGTTTGCCAAATGACTTATTCATATAATATAAACAAAAATCATTTGACTTTTTTTTTCTTCTATCCAAAAGGATCTATTTTCCTGGACCAGTGATTTTATCTATGGAATTAAATTTTTTCTGTGGGCAAAGTATGCCAGAATCTAAAATCATTGTCTTTCACTGGTTATAAAAAATTCAAAATGAGACGAAACTTATCTTTATCATCACTATGGGTTAATTCTTTAATTCATTCATTAATGTTTCAGCTTCAGATAATCCTTCTTTGTATGATCTTATTTGTTTAGTCACTTTTCTGTATGATGTTATGATAAAGACTTATGGTTGCTATTGCAGTATCTCAAGTAGAGCATGGAGTGATGCATTTAGTCAGTCCAGAAAAACCTGAAGTTACAGTTCTAGTAGACTGTGCAGGATTAACTCCTTTCAGAATTCCCATGCAAATAATGAGATCCTGTTCTTCCCTCTTGCAAGACCATTACCCCAACCGTCTTGGCTGCTTGTTTGTTATACGGCTTCCTCCAGTTGTTCGTGTTATTGCTCAGACTTTTATTCAGGTACTTTACCTCTCTGACTAAAATATGTATGTGTTATTTCTTAGCTTTTCAGTTTTTTTTTTTTCTCTTTCTGTGGCTTCAAATTTGATGAGGCTTTAGTTCTCTCCTTCTGTCTCTCTTGCGCGTAATCACAGATCTGTGGCTTTTCTCAGGTTCTGAAACCAGTTACTAGGAAAAAGTTAAAAATTGGAGGAGAAATGTATCGCAAGGTTCTCTTTGAGAATCTACAGACACTCCCATCATATCTTGGTGGAGATTGCAGGTGCACAAAATGTTTAACTATTGGTGTTCATGATGTGAAGCGTTCACACAGAGACCAGATCAACAAGATACAGGCAAGTGAAGATGTTAGCAACAGCGAGGATATACCCACAACCGGTATGATTTGTCAGGATGATATTCATGAGAGTGGGAGCTGTGACCAGGTATTGAGAACTGCCATAGTAGGCCTGCTCATGTTCTGGGTTCTTATAGCGTTACTTGCAGGATTATATGATCCTGAAAGCCATCCCTTTCAATCTCAATAAGAAAAAAGCGGTGCTTTTTATTAGGACTGTCAAGCTCTTTTCTTGTTCAATTCTGCTTATTTTGATAGTCTCTGAGTGTGTAAATTGGTCCCCATTGTGTTTAAATCCTTTCTGGCGAAAGTTGATGCTGTAGTAGTACAACCAAATTCTTTTAATAGTCGAGCTAAGTATGCAGCTCTATATTGTTGTCCATATTCAGAAATTGTATCTAAGGTAATAAATTAATATCATATTCTAAACTCTCAATATCAATCCTCTCTGCCATAATATTGTTACTGAATTTTAAGGTCTCTTTGCTATAATATTTTGAAAATAGCAGAACCCAAGTAACGATGCTGACAAGACTCAAATGGTGATGAATTTTGCCCGGTTAAAATATATAAAGCATTAAAGCTGGTCCAACAGAATAGGATTAGACATGAAGCGTGTCTTTGCAATGATATAGCTCATGTACAAACAGAGTTTTCATGGTGATGGCTGGTGGGTTACACTTCTTTTGGCTAAATGCCATCATTCTAACAATGATAGCAGCAGCAGCAGTAGTATACAAACAAATATCTTTTGCTCTATTCCTAACTATTATTCGAAGTTGTTTTGCATTGGAATCTTGTTTAACAGATTTGCACAATAGAATTCGAGTATAATTAGCCGGGCGAATTTCTATATCATGTCCTTGGCAGCATGTAGCACAATGAACAGGATCAAATGTATTGCTAGAACCTTTGCCAACAAGATTCAACAGTTCAGATTAAATGTAGTAACATTGTACAGTTGATCTTTTTTTTTCCCATTTTGCAGCACTTCGGAACTTTCTTTGTTGTGGCTCAGTGAATGCTGAGGAGGTTACTATGAAAAGACCTCCCAAAAAATTATTTGCTCCTTTTGGAAAAATGTCTCATTATATTGTTAGAGTAGTGCCAAACCATTCTGATAGAATTCTCTCATGTCTGCTATACATGCCAATTCCTAGCCCATTTTTAGTTCGTAAGATTAGACTTTTACCAATACCTGTTTTCAGAAACGTGGCTAACTGATGGAGCAAAAAAGGTAGTGGACAGGAAAATCTTCAGTTTTGGTGGCCGTTGAATTGGGACACAAGTAGACAACGCAATAAAGGCATTATGTATTGAAATTGAAAGGCTTTCAAATCGACTCGCAAGCCTTCTGTAGACATGACGAAAATGGCTGAATGAACAAATATTATTTCACCCAAAGGCGGTACACTTAATTGGTATCTGTTAAGCTTATGTTTTTCGATAAGTAATCTTGATCATCTTGTCCTGAATTAAAAGATAAGCCATAACTCGAAGTTAGAACTTTTATTTCAAATTTCTTCCCAACCTTATCAATTGAACTACATTCAAGTGGGCAAAGCCAACCTTTCTTAAAGGAAGAAAAAGAAGCGGCTCAAAAATTTTCCTGTCATTAACAATATGATTACTTTCCGCCGAGTTTGTTTTAACAATAAAAAAAAGGTTTATGGGGGAATGTTTCAACAGTTAATAATTAGAAATGGTACGCATCGTATAAACAAGTACCTCAGAGGCCTCCTGGTCAACTGCCCCGCCACCATGTCGCTAGCCACTGCTCCCCTTGAAATTGAAACTCAACTTTTTCTTCCTTTTTTAGTTTTGGCTTTCCTCTGCCAATTTGCAACTCTCTCTCGGCATCGTCGCTGTGGTGTTTTTTGCATGCGACGCCTCGTATATTTGACCTTTCGGATTGCTAATAGATAGGACAAGACAAACAACTGACGTGGGCAACAAAAAGAGGTTTTGATAGGTTATCATATTGATTCTTGCTACTTTCAAATCCTCGTTATATTTTTCCAGCCCATGTGTTAGCATCACCAATGTGAACTGTCGCATCCAATGCCCTTTTAGAAAGAAAGAAACACCAAACACTTTCCCATCTGTTTCCTTCCGTTCTTTTTCAGCTTCCATCGTCAGCTTTCCCTTGAGGATTTGTGGTAGTAGGATTGCAAGGTTATAATATATTTGTATCAACAACTAACATTTTAAAAGCATGTTATAGAACCAAAACTATACACGCAACCCTGTCTTAGCATTTACTTTTTGTTAAATGCGTCTTGTGATTAGTATGGACTCTGCGAGTTTCTGGTTTATCATTCCGGATATACTTTTCTCTGGAAAGAGATTTAGATTTGGGGTATAAACAAATATATCTGATATAGTAAATCTGGTAAGGTAGTGGTAGTGGGTGACTGTCCAGGTAAATCATTAAGTAGATAACTGTTGGTGACTGGTGAGGATTGTGGGGAGCCAAGGAATTGTAACTGTTTCTAGTGTACTTCAATTTTTATGTAAAAAAGATAAAAAAAAAATGTGCTGTTGCAGAAATGGTATTCTTGTTGGCAATTAACTTTATGGGCTTGGAATGGGTTAGTGGATGGTGTGGGACAATCTAACCAATCAAACAGTTTCTAGCAATTGCCCCACCATTTTATAGTGCTGATGCCTCTTTGATGCAAAATGGTTTCTAGGCCTTGATGGAGACAGACCAGGCAAGTCTACCACAATCCTTCCCTCCATGTGTCTTTCTAATATTATTTACCTTTTTTGATCATTTTGGGATTGTCTTACGTCAAAGAGTTCCTCGATCCTTCTTGTTGGAAAAGAATCACCTGGAAGAAGTTACAGGTTTCAGGGCACTTGGGCTTTGGTCCCTTGCTACCATAACTTTTACCAGTAAACAAAGAAAACGAATCAGATCAGAATGCCCCTTTGAATGGAGAAAGAAAACTGGCGCAACTATGAAAAGGGCTGAACCTTGGGTGAATTCTTTTGCCCTATATCTATCTAGTACCTTTCTTCATTGCCAAGTTGTTGGCATTTTATATTAGTCAATTGAAGAACCAGATCATCATAATCAGTCAAAGAGAGAAAATAACAATAAACAGGCTCTCAAAAATATACTCTACCCAGTTCCCTGGCATTTTTCCTGCAGGAAAAATGGATTCTGTTACGGTTCATTACAGAGTGAATGACAGAAACTAAAAACCAATAACCAGGCCAGCCGCTATACTTCTTGAACAACACAGCCTGATCCTACTCAGATCATCATCTTCCTACATCTCCATCTTAATTTGTTCAAAGTCACCAATTGTTGAAAACCTTCCCTTCAATGACATCACTACTGGTGAGGATCGATATAGACCCTAAATACAACCAGAAGAATTAGCACTAAAACTTCTCACAGAAAGTTTTCTAAGCAATGCAGTTAATTAAACCAACATAACCCTTAATTTTCCTAAAAATATCTGAGTTTTTTTTTTTTGCTTATTCAAATAAAATGTTATTAAGTTTTTATACGTAATCATGATCCTGCAAACTTACAAATATACATCAAAAACAAATTATAACAATCACTTAAAGCGAAGAAATTGCAAAACTTGATTCGAATCCACCTTATTCTGCAGTCATATAAAAAATATCTCAATCTGTTCATCTCAAATTTTGTAATAAATTATGTATCATACGTAGATTATAATATGCTATTGTATCTTGGGAACTAACTTTTGATGACATCAGCCCTCACGAAAGAAAAGGGTCAGTGCTGCATGGGGAAGCGTGCGTGAGAGCGCGAGTGCGAGTAAGTGTCTTCCATTAAAACCCATGAGCACCAGCTGGTGAGCTGAACTACGTAAGCAAATTGAGGCAAATGAAATCAGAGCCAAGAACAAAAGTTATGGCCTTTTTAGATTTTTATTAAAATAAAGGGTAATTCCGTGAGAGGGAATTGAAATTGTAGTGCAAGGAAGAGCAGCTTTGCTTTAACTAACTTGCAGCACTAGTGCCAATTGATAAGGGGATTCAGCAAATGCCCCCACTTGACCCTTCCTTCTGCTCAAGGAACACCAAATTAGTAAAATCAGCGACTCGAAAATAAGGTCAGTGGAAATCTAGAGAAACCCCACTTTAACTTTATCATATAAGTAATCAATAACCTAATTATTTATGTCCTTTACTATTTCCTAGAATGTTTTTATTTGTCTTCTTTCTCATTTGGTAGGGGACTTTGGATTTTGGGGGTGACTTGGCTTGTCAGCTTTGGCTAAAAAGCTTTGTTAGCTATAATTGGAAATTTATAAGGCTTAATTTGCAATTACCTAGCTAGTTAAACAATGGGATTTAATGGAGACAATGATGTTATCCGAAGTGCCCCCAGGCGTGTGGACAAGAAGAACTGAGACCTAAGAGAAGCAAAAGCTTTCCCTTTAGAGTCATGATTTTATGCATAAATGGGATGGTAATGATTATTTGATTATTCCCATGATGCTTACGGATGTTGTTTGGTGTCTTGGGAGTTTAGGGAATTTAATCCTTTGTTTAGCTTCTTTATCCCATGTGGATATATAGCAAAGATTTGCTCGAATCAAATCAAACTGCTTTTAATTTATTTAGAGTAAATAAAATCAAATCAGATCAATTATTTATTCAAACTAAATATGATTTGAGTAAAATGATTCGGTTTAATTGATCTACTAGATCAATTGGTTTATAATATTTGATCCAATTAGTTTTTTTATGGTTCTTGGTTTTAAAATTTTTAGACCAATCTACTCAAAAGATCAAATTAATTTTTTACATATATTAATATATATAATATTTTTTATATGTATGAAGAAGAATTAATAGTAAACTTAATTAATAATGAATTAATAGTAAACTTAATTAATAATATACTTAAAATATATTAGTTTTTTTTTTTTATAATTAGAAGAATGGGGGATTCGAACCCTGCTTTTCAAGCAAGGGGATTATGCACCAAGCAATGAGCAAAATGCTCGGATGCTTAAAATACAAAAAATAAAATAAAATATATTAGTTTATTATATATATGTATACAAATCATAATCATAGCAATTTAATTTTAATTATATTTATTTATTTATTTATAAATCTATATTAATATGAAATTACAAGTTATATATTTTAAATGATATAATTAATATGTTAATATTATAATATATGATAGTAAATATTTTATATATTAATACATTATAGTTATTACACCTTAGTAATGTTTCATAATATAAAATGTTTTGAATATATCTAATTGTATAAACATTATATATATTTAATTTATACATAGATATTACCATAACTTATAATATTTATTTATATGATTACACTTAATAATCTTATTAATTATCACTCGAGTTTTTATAATATATTATTTATAATTAGTTATTATTTATACAAACTTTGATATAAAATATTATAGCCTATAAGTTGTTTTATTAATGTCATATATACATAATAAAGTAATATGTTATATATATATATATATATACATATATTTAATTTATACATTAGTATTATTGTAACGTATAATAGACTTTATTTTTATGATTATATTTAATAATTTTATTAGTTATCATCTTAATTTTTATAATATTTTGTTTATAATTAATTAGTTATTATTTATACAAACTTTGATATAAAATTAAAATATTATAGCATATAAGTTGTCAGTAATTTCATATATATAATAAAATAATATATTATATATTACATATATTTAATTTTATACATAATTTGTATATATATTTTATAATTATGGATGAAGTTTATAAGTGTTAATATTCTAATTTGCAAAAAAAGTGATAAAATTTTGATCTATTGGTCCAAAACCAAATCGACCAAACTAATTCTATATTTGGTCGATTTTATTATTTTTTTATATTTGGTTGATTTTGATCGATTTTTTAAAAATATTTTGTCCATTTGGTTTTTAAGTATGGTGGATCAAACTACCCAATTCACTTATTTACTCACCCCTAAATTTATCAAGTTCAGATGATTTGATCACAATGTACTCATGCTAGAGGCAAATGGAAAACAAAAAAAATTGAAAGTGTAGTCTTGAGAATTTACTTACAATTAAGCCGAATTATGACAAAATGTGAGTTTAAATTTTTTATTTTGGTATTGTTAAGTTAATTTGACAACAAACTTATTGAAATTTAAACTAAAATCGATCGTTATAATTTTTCACATATCATAGTATCTATTAACGAATTTTATTATAAAATATTTCGTTGATAATTTTCTAATGAAATATTCTCATTTTCATAAAAATCATTTATAATTGTTTTCCCAACTAAACTTCTAATGAAATATATTATAAAAAATTAATTAACAAAAAATATTATTGACCGAATTTTGAATTTTTACGACAAAATATTTTTTTGAAAAAGTCATACTTTTTATTATTGTAAACTATTTTGAATATAAAATATGTTGTTCACGATTTAAACAAGTAAGAATTTAATTTAATGATTGTTATAAAAACTAATTAAGTTTAAAATTAAACTATTTTTACGTGTTGAAACAATTAAAATAGGATCAGAAAGTTGCCCATAATGATAACTTAAAGTAATTAAAAGCTGTACTAACATATTTGGTCTCAAAGACTGTGCTAACATTCCCGTTCCCTCTGCCACAAAAACACGCAGGATTCGCTCGATAAAACTAATCTGGCAGACGATCACTGTAGATCAGAGCACCGATATCCTGCTGACCAAATCCAATAAATTTCAACCAATCAAAAAGCAAAAAATGTTTGACCTAAAATGTTTTCTCTTTTTCCCACTCCTTGTCGGCGACAGTCATGAAGAATAAAGTATTTTAACAGATCATAAAGCTAATTAAAATACCCCATCTGAATTTTGCAAGTCACTTAAGGTTGAAGATGAGGCTGATGACCCCTAACAACTATAATCTAAAGCCTATCCTTCAACTTGTGGGATGGTATGTAAGTTGAATTTTTTCCTTAATGTGGGTTTCCACTAAAGCATAAGCTCCAGTTTCTCTTTTTAATAGCATGTATTAGAACATTAAGGATATGGATTAAAAATTTAAGAATTAATTTGTAAATTGTAAGCTTGAGTTTGATTAATTTAAGACAAGTAATTAATCAAGTTATGCACCATCAATGTATGGTACTTATATATTATCATTTACAATAAATATTTTTAAAATTATGAATATTTACTTTTTAAGGTTTTTAATTTTTAAATTTATTTATTAATGAGATGATAATATTTAATTTATTAATAATGTATATGACAAATTTATATAAGAATAATATGTCAAAATAAATTAATTTTTTTTAAAAAATACTAGATAACTTATATAGAACTAATGACTTGGATCTTGAATTGCCAAAAAAGCCTTCATTAAATCTCTACCATATGTGTTGAAAAAAGCTTTGTTAATTCGGCTCAAAGCTGAGCCAGGATTATATGTACTATCTAAACTTGTCTTCAACCCATTTTTTTTTTTAGGATATTGTCTTTCAACTTTTAAATGACTCCATTAAACACACGTGGGCCCCCAAACTGACTTCCACGTGGCTCCAAATTTCCACATGTAATCTCCTGCCCTTACATAAACCACCCGAACAGCTGCTCTCAAACCCCACCGTACCAAAGCCCTCACTCAAACAAAGAGAGAGAGAGAAAGCATTTCACATTTGCCAAAAACAACTTTCTTGTTTCTTCTCTCTTCTTTCCCTCCCGACTTTCTCAACAATGCCGACCGCACCCCAGCAACCGAACAGAGCCAGAGCCTTATGGCGGACCTGCCTGGCCTCCGCCTCCCGCACCGCCTTAGCCTGCATCATAGTTGGCATCGCCACGTTGTATGGACCAGCTTCGCTCCAACGCCAAGTAGAATTCCCAGCATTTTCCTACGTGACCGTCATCCTCATTATGACAGACGCCACGTTGGGTGACACGTTGCATGGCTGCTGGCTGGCTCTCTATGCATCCGTCCAGAGCCTGGGGCCTGCCATGTTGAGCCTGTGGCTGATAGGACCAGCCAAGCTTACTGATGGAACCACGGCGCTTGCGGTAGCTTTAGGAGGGATGGTGGTGGTGTTGCCCGAATCGACTCACTTGGTAGCAAAGCGAATAGCGTTGGGCCAAATCGTTATAGTTTATGTTATCGGCTTCATTAATGGTGGGCAAACCGAGCCTATCATGCATCCGGTGCACGTGGCGGCTAGCACTGCTGCTGGGGTCTTGGCTTGCGTTTTGGCCTTATTGCTACCCTACCCAAGATTGGCTTGTTGCGAGGTTAGTCAAAATCATAGTATCATTTCTCTCTCTCTCTCTCTCTCTCTCTCTCTCTCTCTCTCTCTCTCTACACCTAAGAAAAGACAACAACTTCAACATATATAAGCTTGGAAGATTGCAGAATATAGAAAGAACTTAGTACGTACTAGTAGTTTTTAGTTTTGAGTAACCTTTGATTAGTGCTTTTTTGGCAGTATGGCGTATCTTAGAAAAGACGAACAAAAACTGTATACTAATTTGGTCTTTGTTTTTAAATTAAATTAGATATGTAATTAATATAAACTCTTCTTTAACTCAGCTCCTTGGCACCTAAAACCACACGTACAAAGGGTTTTTGAGACTTGGGAAATTTCCTAAAAGTTTAGACTCTTTATCATAATTTTGGAAGATTGTAGACGCAAAACATAAATGAGAGAATCTAGTAAAAGATTTAGAATCTATTTGGTCAAAATTTTTTTTTGCTTAAAAATTATTATGAAACTCTTATGAAAAATAATAACTTTTAAAATTAAGCTAAATCTGTTTAGTAAATTTACTTTTATAAGTTCTTTTTATAAATAAGTTGTTTGAGAAAATAATTTATACAAGTTATAATTTTGATTAAAATTATCATAAAGAGTATTTAATAAATAATTTTCTATTAATCACAAATTCTTTTGCTCATAATGGAAAAAAGTTAATTTTAGTTTTTTATTTATAAAAAGTATTTTTATATAACATAAAATTTATAATTAATAATAAATCATATAAAAATGAAAACAAATAATGTTGAAATTATTTTTAATAGATGAAGGTATGTTTGAAACAAAAAGAAAAATTCTCTTAAAAACGAGGCATGTTTTTTAAAAAAAGAGAAGAGAAAACTCATCTCTAGAGCTTTTTCTAAAACTCATTTTTTTCAAAATTTTTTTTTTTTAAAAAAAAATTACTTATTTTTTTAAAAACTTTTTTAAATTCTTATTTGATTTGACTTTTTTTTTTTTAAGAGTTGGATAAATTAAAAAAAAGCGAAGCCAAACAAGCTTTTAGTACGTTAATGCCGTGCCCAAAAGTAAAATCCATTGCAAAATGTTGAAAATATTGAGTTTTTGGATTAAATGACGTCTGCCCACCATTTGTAAATCACAATATATTAAAAGTCAATAGTGGTTACTAAGTAGTAGTGGTATTTGTTTCCTGGACTTTTCTTTTCTTAGGGGAAAAAAAACTAAACAAAAACATTTTTTTAATAAAAAAAAGCCTGAATAGTAGATTGATTTTGGGAGAATATCTTTTTCATGTTATAGGCGAAGAGAAACTGCAAGCTACTGGCGGAGAACGGTTCACAGAGGCTGAAGCTGTTCGTCAAGGCGCTATGCGCAGAAGACAACGCAGCGGCATCTGCTTCCATCTCTCAAGCGAAGATGTTGACCGTAGCCGGAACCAAACTTCTTCAACGTATTAAACGCTTCCAAGTAAGACCGGTCAACATAATTTTGACGCTAGGCTAATTAATTTCTCGTCTTTTTTGTTGACTGTTGAATACGTTTATTTCATTTAGTAACCGAAATCTTTTGTGTTGTGAACAGGGAAGCATGAAATGGGAGAAACTTCCGTTCAAGTTTTTGAGACCCTACTATATGAACTCAGGGGAGAAGTTGCAAGATATAGAGATAGCTTTAAGAGGAATGGAAATGGCTTTGGAAAGTACCCCATCATTTCCAGGGAGAATGTTTGATGGAGAACTCAAAGATGGGCTGCTTAAGTTGGAAGAGCACATTAGCTTAACGATAAAACAGGCAAAGAGTTTCTTACCTGGTGATTCCTTAACTATTCCGGAATCAAATGCTGAAGACATTACGAAGTTCCTCCAAACTCTTCAAACAATCCCACCAACCCACCAAGATTTGCACTTTTTTTTCTTCTTGTTTTGCATGAAACTCCTTCATAGTAAGTCGTTGCCCAATCCAACGACTAAGAATCCGGTTCAGAAAGATGGAGGATCGTCACCCATTTCATCGAAAGAAAACGGGTTCTCCTCCAAAGAGGTTTCGAGCAGCTGCGGTCTTAAGATCAAAAGGCTCATTCCAGCTTTCAAGTTCTCACTTTCTTTAGGATTCTCAGTTCTATTTGGGTTGATATACAGTAAGCCCAATGGATTCTGGTCAGGACTCTCAGTTGCTGTCAGCTTTGCCGCGGCAAGAGAGGCTACATTTAAAGTTGCAAACGTTAAAGCACAAGGGACAGTTTTGGGGACTGTCTATGGAGTTATAGGGTGCTTTCTTTTTGAAAGGTTCTTGGCTATTAGGTTCTTGTCTCTTCTTCCTTGGTTCCTCTTTTCAAGTTTTCTAAGGCAAAGCAAGATGTATGGTCAGGCTGGTGGGATTTCTGCTGTCATTGGTGCCGTTCTGATATTGGGAAGGGAAAATTTTGGTCCCCCAAGTGACTTCGCCATAGCAAGAATCGTGGAAACATTCATCGGATTATCTTGTTCAATTGCGGTAGAGCTTCTTTTCCAGCCCACAAGAGCTTCAACTTTGGCTAAAATTGAGCTCTCCAAAAGTTTGGAGACATTGCATGAATGTATTGGCTCGGTGAGCCTCAAAATCAGCGAAGCCAACCTTGTAGAGAACCAGAAGAAGTTAAAAATTCATGTAAATCAGCTAGGAAAATTCATTGGAGAAGCCGAGGTGGAGCCCAATTTCTGGTTTTGGCCTTTTCATAGTGCTTGCTACGGTAGGCTTTTGGGGTCTTTGTCAAAGATGGTGGATCTCCTGCTTTTTGGTGCTCATGCGATAGGATTCCTTGAACAAGAGTCACAGAAACTTGAAACTTCTTGGAAGGAAACTGTAAATAAACTAAACGGTGACCTTAATCTCTTCAAGGAGTCCGTTGGCTCTTTAGTACAATACCTTGCAAAGATATCCTCGATCAAATCACTCACCATACTTGACAAGGAGCTTGAAAAGAACAACATTTCTTATGATATCGAGATGGGAAAATCACCAAGCCCGAACTTTTTTAGGGTTTCTGGTTCAGATGAAGATGATGAGATGAACAAGATTTTGAGTTCATTTCTTCAACATTCCCAAGAAGTTGTCGATATCATCCATGGCATTGAAGGTGGGAAGGAGCTTAAGAGCCAGATGGTATTAAGTTTGAGTGCCCTGGGGTATTGCATGGAAAGTTTAATAAGAGAAACCCGACAGATTGAAGAGGGGATACGGGAACTTGTGCAGTGGGAAAATCCTTCAAGCCATGTTAACTTGCATGAAATCTCATGTAAAATACGTGCTTTATACAGTTATCTTGTTGTACCATGACAAGTAAATTTAATCCACGAAGAAAGATTTGATTTCTAAAGCGTCTTACAAAATGAATGATCATGGATGGGATAACACAGATCACTAGTAACTTGTAGAGTTATGGTAGTATATATTAACTTGGCAAACTCCAATGGCCCCATGGTGCATTACTAATTTCCATCATTATCATAATAGTTTATACAACTCAACCACAATTCAAGAAATATAAATTTTAATTTTAATCATAATTCGAAACTATACAAACTAATTTTTCACATAATTAATTCTATCGATCACGAGATTTTATAACCGATAATTTCACTTTTAATTTTATATCATTAGTAACAACAAAAATAGAAAGAAAGAAAAGAACCCTCAATGTCCTTGTCATGAAGTAAGAATGGTGGATAGCACATGCATGCTAAAAAAGATAGGTGGTTTAATATTCAAAAATTTTTAAATATGGCTTGCCGAGGTTTAAAGTTTAGTTGACCTATGTTGATTCGCTTAACTTTTCTAGTATATATTCCACAAATTAGGTGTATGATCCTCGAGAGATATAGTGCGGAAAGTGATAAAAGGGGTCACATAGGAATTTTCTCAAAGGTTACTGCAAAAGCACTAAACTATAGATTAACATAGAATTACTAAAATAAATATACAACAGCTAATTTTAGCCGTACAGTAAGCAACTTTTAATTACTTTTGGAAGCTTTAAGGATCTCATTTGTCTCAGGGTGGTGGAAAATGATGTGGGTGAATCATGATACATTGAACAGTGAACATAATCCGAAACAGAAGCAAAGCATATTAGAGAGATTGGGGGGATAAAGCTAAGAAATTAAGCTTAAAATTTTTAAAAGAAGAGCAGCTTTATGGCTTCTGCCTTATTTGAATCTGTACTTGCTAGTAATAAAAATATTACAATATGTGAGGCTCCCGAAGCCTGTAAGTTAATGCCCAGTGCGGACTGAGAATCTTGATCAAACCCAAAGCTACTTGGGGTTGGGTCTTCGTAAAAGCAAATCCAAAATTGAAGACCCAATAGGATGGGAATGGGCTCATGGCAGACACACTGAAAAAGATGCAAGCACTGTGGCTGCTGGGATTCGAGCCCAGGTCTCCACGGCCACAACGTGGAATTCTTACCACTAAACTACAGCCACAACGTGGAATTCTTACCCCTAAACCACAGCGACTGATGGCCTGTGTCTTTGTCTAATTGCTGAAAGAAGCAACAGAGAGATCTGGCCGATAGTCGGCAGGCATCCACCAAACGCCTGACAGGTGCGACCCAGATTCGGTGTTTGTCACAAGCTTGCTTTTTCAAGCTATCTCTATTAATTATTACAAAGAGCAATGTGGTATACCTATACCATATTCTAACTCAAGTGCACCATGGTCTTTTTACACGCAAAGTGCAAACTGCAAAGGTATTAAAGTATGGCCTTTGAAGAATTGATTATATCTTTTTGTTAAGCTACTAAGATTTCAAAGTTGGAGGATATAAAGAATTAAAATATTGGAATAACTCTTCTCAAAATCTAAAAAATAATATCAGTTGAAGGATTGAACTATTTTTTGGTCCTTGGCTATTTCCATCGGATCTCGAATATTCATGAGAACAAATTCTTGAAAATGACCCCAATGGCTGGACACTCAAATAGAGCTAGTCTAACACCGAGTATAATTTGTTCCTTTAATTTAGCATTACTATTGTGAGGGTCCATCAACATAGGGGAACACACTTAATCTAAAAAACATTAATGTTATCAATTAAAAATTATTGAGAAGTTTTGTTAAGACAAGGATACAGAATGGGAATGGAAGAAATATTTCTTGAAAATGTTAACAGATAAGATATTGTTATTTTTGAAATATTTTAATTCAAATTTTAACATTTGATAGATTTTGATTTTATAAATATTCGATTAAAATTTTGAATTATTATTTAAATTTTAAAGTGGATATGTGGATTTTTTTATCAATTTACTTTGAAAAAAGAAAAGAAAATTGTGGACTATTTGTTTTAAATGAAATTGAGGTGAAAAGGGAAACATTATCCAATCATTACACAAATTGTGCAAATTAAGGTAAACCAAGATTTTGAGTAATTAAAACCACATCTTCAAGTTAAGAAAAAGACCAATAACTAGCTGTAATTTTCTACCAATCCGTGGACCCCACGTTAACCTTCAGCTGACGTGGCAGCAACCAAATACGTAAGCTTACAAGAGACAAACTCACGTAAAAAAGAAGGCATCGTATTCTGTCTTCCTTCCTCACTGTCTCACCACTGGCCAACACAAAGCATATGCCCCATTATTACTACAACTAAAAAAATCCCTTAATTATCGCCCCTAAACACACTTAACTTCAGTCCCCTAAGCTTGGTAATTGCGCACCCCCCCCCCCCCCCCGCCCGAAACCAGAAGTCCCCACCTTTCATTAAAAATCCCGCGTTTGTGTAGGTAATTAAGATCGAAATATAAATAATTAAAATTTGATGAATTTTCGGACTATTTTTTTTTGGTTTTTTTGTATTAGGGGTTTTAATTCTGTTTGGTGTGATCTGTATTTTTATTATTGTTCTCGAGGAGCTGTCATCAAAAGCTTCTCGCTTTTCGTAAATTTGAAGGCTCCCCAATTTACCAGTCTTATTTAATCAATCATTTCTTTTTTGGAAATTAATTTGGTGGAACAAGTTTCGATTTTTAGAACCTTTTTTGAGGCTATAAATAAGGCTTTCTGATCCCAAGTTTTCTTGTGTGTAAGTAAGAGATCAAACTCGCTACGCGTTTTTATCTGATTGTTCTCTCGAATTCTCAATCAGGTCCTCTTGTTTCAGTCCCTGATCTGAAAATCAATTACCAAAATTTGATCTCTCAATCGCTGTCTCTCTGTCTGTTTTCTCAAACAGGCCCTCTTCTTTGGCAGGTTTTTGAGTTGAAAAGGCGAGATCTGAGCAATGGCGGCAAATTCATCAAATGGTGAACAACAGACAACCTCAAAGCCACCACCTTTGCCATCTCCATTGCGCTTTTCTAAGTTTTTTCAGGTTATTTTTATTGCTTTTTCTTTATTACTAAAATGTTGGTATCAGTTTTTTTTTTTCCTTTATCATGTTATGCAGCTTTCACTTTCTTTGCGCTAATTAAAAACAGTAAGTGATTGTGATGTTTTTCTGCATCTGGGTAGTTGCTTTTCTCTGTGAATTATAACGTGTTAAAAGGTTGCATTGAGCGTAGCCTTTGGTTATGGCTTAAGAAAAATGGTTTATTTAGAGTAATTTAAATTGGGGCAGACAATGTATGGTTGCCTGGTCCCGCAGCTCGTTAGATATAGCTCACAAAGTAGAGGAAATTTAATGCAGGGTATGTGAACAGTTGATGATAGTACTCGTAGCTTCATGGTCATGGATCTCTTTGCATATGCACTCGCAGTAAACCAAATTGATCTGTTTAATTGTGTGTTACCATTCTCATTTGGTACTGAATCTGTTTACTGTTTGCTAGTCTTGGAAATGTTCAAATAAAATAACGTGTGGGCAGGCCATGTTCGAATGATGACCTCTTGTTCCTTGATTTGTTGGCGTGTAATTTTCTGTCTTTTCAAAATAAATGCCAAGAGACAATCGAGAGCAATATAAATAATAATCAATTATTGGAAAGGAATTCATCCAGATTCATTCAGAATCATTCTTAAGATAATTTCCAGAGATGAATCCCAATATCGTTGTCCCTCCTGAACAGGTAGCTCCAGGATTGTAGATCCTTTATTATGGTTAAGTATTTAGCTTAGATTTGTGAATGCTGTCGGAGATCTTGTTTCTCTAATTGCTTTCTTGATCTTTATGCCCTTGACGGATCAAGAATTGCAATATTCCTCCTCTCTTTGCTGTCTTATATCTATATATTCTAGTGATTATCGAACTCTCCCTGCTTCTTAGATGAAGTTTTTGTTGATCAGCTTGATTACATTGTAATTCTTCATATACATTTGATTTATATCTTTAATATTATCTTTGATTGTTTATTGCAGTCCAACATGAGGATTTTGGTAACTGGTGGAGCTGGTTTTATTGGTTCTCACTTAGTGGACAAATTGATGGAAAATGAGAAAAATGAGGTTGGTAGATTTCTTATCACATCCAAGTTGTGTTTCCTTGTTTAGAAATGATTAGCAGAACTGATACTAGTATTATTATGTTCTATACTATTATATGTGTCTAATACCTTCATACTCAGGTGATTGTTGTTGATAACTACTTCACTGGATCAAAAGACAACCTTAGGAAGTGGATTGGCCATCCAAGATTTGAGCTTATTCGTCATGGTAAGTTCTTATCGTTTAGCCTGTTATTGTTTCATGGTCTCTGGATACAAAAGCTTTTCTTTTTCTTGCCATAAAGGTCTAGTGGAGGTGTATTTACTATATTTCTTTTTCTTTTAATGTAGCATATATTTTTCTGTTCTGGTCTATCAGAATGAGTCAGGATATAAACCATCTTAGCTGTTATATGCTGTGTTTCAAAATGTCATTGCATTAACTTCAAATCATCTGAATAGATTTCAGTGTAAAGACTGTTCAGGTGATATTATTAGTAGATTAGGAAGAGCAATTTTGAGAAATTTGATGTTATTATTGTGAAATTCTGGCATTTATATGAAATTTGTGATTCATGATTTCAATTTACATCTATTGCAATGTACAGCAACACAAAATGCTTGAACTGGAAATGGGTAGTGAAAACAAAAGTTTCATATCAATAATGCAAATATGAGATTGTATTCTCTTACAAAATCATTTGTCATATTAATATATAAATATACTGTTTTGTTACATTGGTTGATATAATATATATTGCAGTTATTGAATCTGTGTCTCTTTTTCTCCTTTGTAGATGTTACTGAGCCATTGTTGATTGAAGTTGATCAGATTTACCATCTTGCATGCCCAGCTTCTCCAATTTTCTACAAATACAATCCTGTGAAGGTGGGTGTTGGTGTTTCTGTTAATATATTTTTGACTAGTTGCTTAATTTTTGCTTTCTATTTTTATAGACAATAAAGACAAATGTGATTGGCACACTGAACATGCTGGGACTTGCAAAGCGAGTGGGAGCAAGGTTAGGGAATGCAGTTCTTTATCAATTTATTTATGCCCCCCTCTCCACTGGCTTTACTGAATTGGAATATTGTGGAACAGGATCTTGCTCACATCAACTTCAGAGGTATATGGAGATCCTCTAATCCATCCACAACCTGAAACATACTGGGGTAATGTCAACCCAATTGGTAAGTTCCTCAATTGATGTTTGTATTATTTATGCATATGGCTTATTTTATTAGACAGTGTTGTAAAATTGGACCTGAAACATACTGCCAAGACTGTGTGTTGTAAAATTGGACCTTGGGAGATGCAATTAACAGAGGAGTCAGCTTGGCAGAATGTATAAGGTTATGACAACATTACTCTGCACTGAATGCCTTCTTCTTGTTATAGGGGTTCGGAGCTGCTATGATGAAGGGAAGCGTGTGGCTGAGACCCTGATGTTTGATTACCATAGGCAGCATGGGATTGGTAAATATCTAGGTTTACCTAAATGAAGTTATCCAGCCACTATTATTAATTCTTAACATGGTTCTTTCATCCTTTACCACAGAGATACGAATTGCTAGGATCTTCAACACGTATGGGCCACGCATGAACATCGATGATGGACGTGTTGTCAGCAATTTCATAGCTCAAGCACTTCGGTAAATATTTTGTTTTAATGTGTTGGTTGTTAGCATACTGTCTGCTCCCTTTTTATTCTTAGGTTTGCTGTCGACCAGACTGCCATTCACTTATCAATTTCTGATTTAATCATAGAGCAACAAGACAGTTGTTTTACAAATTCTGTTACCTTTTCGTGCTTAAGCTTAAAACATTTTTCCCACTTGTTTGCCACTGAGCTAGTATTGTCTCTCATTTCACTTCTCTTTTGCACTTTGTAGTGGTGAACCACTGACAGTTCAAAAGCCTGGGACGCAAACTCGCAGTTTCTGTTATGTCTCTGACATGGTATGCTACAGAAGTACATGTTTGACTAGCTTTAATACTTCTGATATCTCTGTATGAAATAAATTAAGTATAACATTTGTAAAAATGTTTAGGTTGATGGCCTCATTCGTCTCATGGAGGGGGAGAACACTGGTCCAATCAATATTGGGAACCCAGGTTATCCGACAAACTTTTATGTGAATATATAGGAAATTTTTGTCTAGGCTTTACGATTAGCTCTTACGCACTTGCTGATTCAGGACTTTTATATGCTTTTAGGTGAATTTACCATGCTTGAGCTTGCTGAGACAGTTAAGGAGGTGAGTTTCTTATTTTCACTATGATAGCTCAAAAGCTCAATATATTTTGGTCATTGTCAAGTTAGACATATCAACCTCTTTCGTATGTTGTTTTGAATATTGGACTGTGAGGGGTTCAAAGTTGTGAAGACAGAGAGATAGAGAGATGGGATGCATGAAATAAATGGGGGGTTAAAAATTACTTCTTTTTTTTTTACTTTTGAAAGTTTTGAGCCTGACCGGGCTTCTGTTTCATGGTGCATCGCCGCAGCTTATTAATCCTGAGGTGGAGATAAAGACGGTGGAGAACACTCCAGATGATCCACGACAGAGAAAACCAGACATTGCAAAGGCAAAGGAATTGCTAGGCTGGGAGCCCAAAGTGAAGTTGCGGGATGGTCTCCCACTCATGGAGGAGGATTTCCGATTGAGGCTAGGAGTCTCCAAAAAGAAGTGAATGAATTATATATAAGGTGGAATTTTCAATGGCAGATTCAGTCCTTGTGGTGGGAATATTTCTCATTTATACTCTCCCCTTGCCTCATATTGTTCTTTTATCATATCATAGCAAAATAATCCATAACCATAGAATGTGAGGTGAGAATTTGTGAAACTTATTGAATTTCGGCAGTCCTTATAGTAACATAGATGGTCTTGTTGCCGTTAATTTTGTTTGCTACAGCAATTAATAAAAGTTTGATGATTCTCTTTAGCGGACAAACTCTTTCCTTGCCTTATGTACCATGCCATGTTACCCCCTGCGAAGAAACAGGTCAGATACTTGTGGAATTGTGGCAAAACTGTTGATTATCATGAAATTTTCATATCCTATCTATAGCTCCAAGTGGGGTAAGCTCAAACCTTAATCTCATATTAATAGAAAGAGGGTGGAAATAAAGGAGAAACGTAATTGCCATTTGCCAAACTTGCATTAGAAAATGTAATTACCACCAACTAGGGTTACATATCCATACTTGATTTGGTCAAAGCTCTTGTAGATTGATATAGGAGGACACAGACCATATGATTTCCGTTAGAATGAGAAACCCTCTTACCTCCCGCGCCAGCTGGGGAAATGACGGGAGGACAGAACTTAAAACAAAAAGACAAAATGGGAGGTAGAGAACCAATTTCTTTTACTTTTTCTATTCGGAAAAACGCTTTACGTACGACAACTTTCTTGAACAACTCTAATCATTAGTTTTATCTGATAAAACTCGTTAAGTATTCCAGCTATCCGCAGAAAAACTTCCTCTTTAATGATATGCTAAATATAAGTAGCAATTCTTAGTGCTAGTTTTATTTCATAAGATTCTGGGTTTTATCTCTTATAAGCAAACGGATGTCCCACACTTTTACTCTTTAAGTGATATTCTACACAGTAATAATTCTTCCCTTCTTTTACTTTTCTGTTTTATTTGTTTTCTTCTTGTCGTGGGTTCCGACGTTGTGGGCAGGGGAGTAAGGGAAGCTTCAGCATGAAGAAAGTGAGAAATGGGGTAGTCAGTTGTTCCTGGATGTAGATATCAATTCTCTGAACATGAACTACATCTGCAGTTTCAATATGTTCGATAAATTAATCAAAATAAATGGAACTACTGCTATTAATAATTTCAGATTACATTCTGATTAGTTTTCTATATTTTTAATGTATCCGCCAAAGTATATCCACTTTGTAACAGGTTATTCTGTAAGTGCAGTCAACCGAGAATGAGAACAGGGGATGGACCATATAATGGTACTGTACAAATGAACAAAATCTAGCAAATTAATCAAGATCTTGTAGGCAAACCGGGAATGCTTCCCTGAGCAAAATCTCTGCCAAATATGGCAATCCAATCCAAGCACACAGACCATGCGCTTATAACAGCTTGCTGGGCTGGAAAAGCTCGCTCCGCATCCTTAAACCATGTTAACTCAATTGGAAAACAGTGGCACAAATTGTCATGTTTTGATTTTCAAGATGATAAACCAAAATCATGGACACCAGATAAACAGACTAATTATAAATGTGTTTTAACATTATTCACGGCAAAACCATTAAATGATGACAAGAATCACAATTCAAAAACTACAGTACCACAACAGTTGTCTTCTGTTATTTTTATAGTTCATAGCAACCAAAAAAGGAAAAACAAATCATAACAAGAAGTGCAACCACATAGGCTTTTGAAATCAGCTGATCACCTGCATACCAAAGAAAACAAAGAGAAATGTCATCCATTGGTAATTTTGGATGCATATCTGCTTATGACATTATTTACAACTTTCATTTCGAGAAAGGGGAGCCAGGGGAGATAAAATGTTCACAAAAATATTTGACCAGGATAAAAAAATCTCAAATATAGCAATTTTCAAGCGGAGAAACAGATTATCTTTCTAAGTCCCAACTGTCAATGCTGCTATAATCCTTGAAAAGTAACATTCTACCATAGATGGATTTCTTAAAGCCCCTCTTTCAGACGAATAGTTTCATGAACATAGATGTGGTCACGTGCTTTACTAAGATGATTAGAAGTTTAAACACACCAATACTAGTAGCAAGCAGTAATTAAGAAAGTTAAACAGACCACATCTCAAACAACCTAATCCAAGAAATCACGACTACAGCTAAACCATATCAAATAAAGGTTTTAACAATGCAACTGAGTAAAATTGATTGGTAATTTCTATGTATTTGATTAAAACAAGTGCAAAGAGAACTGAAGAGAAAAGAATTATAATAAGTACTTATTGCTCTTTTACCTTTTTAAAATCTAGTAAAGTTATTTAAAGATAAATTACTATAACTCCAACTAAAATTCTTAATTTTCAAAGAATACCCCTCAGTCCAAATATAAACAATATCTTATGATTGTAACATTATCTCACTTCTCTACTGATCCCTGTCCTCTCACATCAAATTTCACTTCATTGAACATCATTTTATTTCTCTCCTATCATTTCCGTTCTCTTCTCTTATCCTCATTCAAACAGACTTAAACACCATGCCAATGTGCCTAAGAACTCGAGATTGCTACATATCTCACATATCAATTCAAGTCAACACCTCTTAAAGTTAATATTCATTTTCACAATTCCCTTATCTCAGCTAGTGAAGAAATTAATTCACTTATAAACACATTAAAGAAGGTTCAAAGCACCATAAACAGTTAAAGACTACAAGGATTACTACATTTTTTCAATGTTCCAACAAAAATGTAAATCAATATCATACGCAGATACCGCCTGCTTTCTTCTTCAATCTCAAAACATTATTCTCTCATAGAAATAACACTAAAAATGGGAATTATCGCAATTACAAAATTATATCCCTTTGATAACGATTCTCAGATCACTCTCTCAGATAAAATAGAGCAAATTCTGTAAAATCTCTTTAAAGGAACCAAACACGCCTTTATATTAACCCTTTATTCAATACAGTTTTACGAAAAGGAAAAATAAGTAAATCGGAATCTAGGGTTTACCTCTTGTGCCTCTGAACGAAGGGCGAGTTCTTGGCATCTTCCTCTGCAAAATCGATTTAATAAAAAAGACGTTCAGTACACTTATACGTACACAATTGAGTACTTAAATACGTATTGCAAGGATCGAGAGGAAAATATGTTACCGGTGAGACCAAGGGAAAACTTGGTGATGATGGTTCCGGTAATGGCGAAGCCGACAAGGAAGGGCCAGTTGCGGTTGAACTCCCTCTTGAAGAAAACGGGCCACGGATCGAACCACCTCCTCATATTTCCTTCGCTTCTTCTATTTCCTTTTTCTCCTGATGATTCTTACTGGCTTGCTCTTTCTTTGCTTTGGTGGCTATAAACAACGAGATCGGTTTTTCTCACTTCCTGAGGGAATGGTTTTGGTTTTATCGTGGCCGTTGGATGATCAGATTCGATGATTTTGGAGAGATCGGGCCTCGAGAGTGGTTGGGTTTGGAACAGAGCTTTTGATGGGCTAAGAGACACTGTATCGAGTTTGTCCCGTTAATGGGCCCATGAGTGAACCTTGCGGGAATTGGAATTTAAGAACTTAATGAAGACATTTATTTATTATTTAAGTAAATTAACTTTTGCATCACTAAATAAAGACATCTTTTTTATTTTGATAAACTAATTTTGAAAGAGAACGATTTTGATTGTCAATATTTATAAATGTTATTATTTTGATCACGTCACCGTTAAAAAATAATGCACTTTTTGCGTACCTTTTATATTTTTGTTGACATCAATCGCTCCAAACGATTATGTCCACATGATAATCATTTAAAAAAAATCATTTTTTTAAATCTTTTATTGTTACGTGGCAATAGTTACAAATTTCATGTTAATATAAGATGAGATGGGTTTCAACTTCATAAATAAAGATTTTTATTTTGTTAGGTATATCTTTTAAGTTATAAGTATAAACCCGTGATCGACACAATCACGTGATATTATGGTATTTGACTTAAATGGTGACGTAGAACACCATGTGAGAGGTTTGTTATATTTAAATGATTGGGTGATTAAAATAACAATACTTATATACATACAGGTGATCAAAAATATTATTTTTCAAAATTAAGTTACCAAAACGTAAAATTTCAAAAAATTAAGTAATTAAAAAGATAATTTACTCTTAGTATTAAGATATTTTTAAATGTTCCGAATTTAAAGAATGAAAAGATAAGAATTGTGGCGTTAGGTGTAGATAATATAAATTTTAAAAATAATATAAATTTATTAATATTTCACATTTGGACTTTTTTTTTTAATTCTTAAACGTTTTCCTTTATGTTTTATGTTCATGAATGATGACGTGGTAAAGAAAATATTGAGATTAATTTTCAAATGAGATTATCAACTTAAACTTTAAAATTGAAAAACGAGGGTCATCTAAGATGTGCATGTAATCCCTATAACCAATTTCCTTTTTGGTTATTTTCTCCAAATTGTTGCCATCTACTTTACTTATTTTCTTCCTTTATCACTTGATCTTTTGTTCTCCTGTCAATTCTTTCTAACGAACTTTGTTACTTGATTAAACATTGTCGTTCAGCTTGTTGGGCATTATTTTATGGTAAAAGGTGTTGTTGAAACTTTTAGGTATAATATTTAAAACGGTTATTAAATTCTTTAAGAAAATTTAAATAAATAATAATTTTTTATTATATTTAATTAAATTTTTATATTTTTATTTTAAGTAAAATAAGTATTTAGGATTGACTAATAGTTAATTAATTATTATTAATCAAATCATTTATAGCACGTGGTGTTAATTCGATATATTGACATGTTATAGTGAATGATGATGCAGTATAATGATATGACCGCATGACATTTTTATTTTTTACATTAACATAAAAGTGACAAGTAATGTTTTAATTAATAATAGTAAATCAATCGTTAATAATAAGAGCTTAGTTGACTCAAAATAAAAACATAAAGATTTAATTGAACTAAATAGAAAATTAAAGATTTATTTAAATTTTTTACAACAATTTTAAAACTTTTTAAACTATTATGCCAAACTTTTAAATATACTAGTTGTTTGAAAAGTGCAAATGTAATTGAACTTTTTTTAAATACTAATGGATAATATTGTTGTCTATTACAAAAAAAAAAAACATTAATGTATCTAACAAGTTTTTTTTTTGTTACATTACATCAACTTCTTCTTTTTGATTAATGAATAATATATGCCTTTTTAAATAAACTTTTTATTGTAACTCTTTTTAAAATCTTGACTTTGAATCTTCAATTATTGGCATCTAAAATGTACTAATTTTTAATTTTCGTGTAATGGGAGTAAATCTCATAATTAATTTGTATTTAAAAAAAATTATTTTCATCCGTTATCTAATAAAATACTGGATCTTTCATCTATTTATCAATATCTAGTTAATATTCGAATAAATTTATCATTTGTACGTCTGTCAAATTATCATGTGGTAAAGTTTATTCATATTCTATTCAAGTTTTAGTGACAAATTGACAAATGAATAGATTTATAATATATTTAAAACTTTACGAATGAAAAATTTGAATTTCTTAAATTGCAGATAAAAAAAATCAACAACTAATAATGTAATTTATTCAATGACCGAATTTTATTTTCTTTTCAACCCGATTTGATCCGATTTCATCCCTTTTTAAGGAGAAAGAGTTGCTTTGTGAGTCGAGACCCATTTTTGTTACAATTGAAATCAAAGCAACTTGATTTTTTATATATACTGAAACAACATTTCATGACAAGCTATGTACTGCTTCTTACATTACGTGCCGATCTTTTTGGCTGGTTGGACTTGTGATTGATCGTTCATACTAGTATAACCTTTTTGTATTTAGTTGACGTTAGTATGTATGGAATTTTGTTTAAACTTAGATGAGTACAGAGGGCTTTGAATTAATTTAGATAAGTGATTTATGCAGCCAAAAACTCCATAGAATTCAACCACTATAATTATATTTTTTCTAAATAAAGAGTTTTTTATTTTCTTGAGTAATTAGACCGATAATCTCATTATATATTTACTTGCATATATATATATATATATATAAAAGATCAATTTTCTTTTACTTATGCTTTTAATATATCTTTATATGATAAATTTTTACCATGTTTAGAAATTTTGAAGTCATATTTAGATATTATGAAGATTACGTGATAATGGATACTATTACTTTGAAAATTAATTTTGGTCAAAAGACCGATTGGAATTTGGAAGGATCTTATAAAATTAAATCTCCCATGCACACAACTCACCTATGATATGCAATGCTTAGGAATAGTTTTCTATTTTTCCATGTGATCTAGCAATAGAAACCCTTACTATTATATAAGGAGTAATAACATTAAAAAAAAGCATAAACCAAATCGTCAAGATAGTTTGATTAATGACTCATGATTCACAATCCTCAAGTATAATCTACTGTACAACAAGGATGAAGGAAATAATATATATATAAATAAGAAATCAAATTGATTAATTGAGCCAACTGAGAGGACAAGATTTAGGCATATAATTTTCCGTACTGTTAATACATTATATTAAAAGAAACCCTTCTGAACAGAGCATTACTAAGAAAAACGGACTGTTACGAAATATTTGAAAAATTTAACCCAAAGCCCAAAACGGCAAAACGGGAACTCTTTTTTTAATTGCATTTGCCCCTTTGTTTTCCCGCTGTCCGTTAAAATGTAAAATCAAAATCACTATCAGAAAAAGTTCGGACCCGCCTAATTTGAAATTCTTATACATTAAAAAAAGCACAATCCGCGTCATATGTCATAAAATTTATCCCAGCCGTCGATGATAATTCTATCTACGGTTCATATGTAATTCACTGAACATCAGTACGTCACACACTTGTCGATAAAAATGAGTTCCAAGTTGAAAAATTCCAAACACCACAATCCGCGCACTTACATTGCACGCTTAACAACCATCGATTTGGCACTCTATCAACGGTTTATATAACTCAGCCTTTTTCACGCGGATCGATATTTTCAGCCGTCGATAAAATTATAATCGTACGATTCAAATTAGCCCCCCGCCAAACAATTTTAATCGCCTTACCATTCACAGCTCTTCTGTAATCTCATTCATCATTTCGTTAAGTCTACCAAAAAACCCAAAAGGTTTCGAAGAAAATGTCGGGAAGAGGAAAGGGAGGTAAGGGGCTTGGAAAGGGAGGAGCCAAGAGGCACAGGAAGGTTTTGAGGGATAACATCCAGGGAATCACTAAGCCCGCCATTCGCCGTCTGGCTCGTAGAGGAGGTGTGAAGAGGATCAGCGGCTTGATCTATGAAGAAACCAGAGGAGTCTTGAAGATTTTCTTGGAGAACGTGATTCGCGATGCTGTGACATACACTGAGCACGCAAGAAGGAAGACTGTTACTGCCATGGATGTTGTTTACGCATTGAAGAGGCAGGGCAGGACTCTCTATGGCTTTGGTGGTTAAGATTCTGTACTCTTTAGTATAGATTTAGCTTTGGCATTATTAAGTTTGTCAACTGTACATCTTGGCTATAGATCTTGCCTTTATGTGATTGTTTCAGTTCCCTTGTTGATGTTCTTGTAATCTGTAATCTTGAATATGGGCGATGGATTTCGTTCATCAAAGCCTTTGCGCGCTTTTCCATTTTTAATCTTTCACTGTTTCCAGGTAATTGTTTTTACATCAAATTAAATAACACGATTTATCTTTATACTATAGTTTAATACATCCTAGGTATGGAGCGGGCAAGTCATATGATGGTCCCGACCATCGTGCTTGGTCGTAATCAGCCAATCGACCATCCTGCAAGCGGCGTTGCCTGTCTTAAAACTTTTGTATTGAAAATTAATCGGTATATAAAATATTGGATTATGATGAACGTGCAATTAAATTCGCGGAATTGTGCATAAATAATTCTTTGATCCAATTCCTCCTTGTGATGGTAGCATTCCCCTTGGGCTGGCTCTAGATCTTTCTTTTCACGATAAAGGGAAAAAGGGGAACTAGGAATCTTGCCCCATAGCGAGAAGGTACAGTCATTCAAGCAAGCTCTTTGCAGAAATTGTGGTACTTATTGGAACATCACTTCGCTTCATCCAAAGGTTAAAATCCACGTCCTTGTCTATTGACCCGCAGGGTCTAATTAAATTTACATCAATACTGTCATAAGAACCTTGATATAAGGACATAATTACAGTATTAACCTATACTAATTTTCCCCACAGCTTTCTATTATCCGGAATCGAGTTGCAGTATATGATGTTGCCAACACAATATCTAGCGACTGGTCGGAAGCTAGATATATAGCTGATAATAGCATTCAATTTGGATCACCTTTATGCCTTTGATGTCTCAAAATTTTCCTTGTCAAAATTGGTAACCTTTACCGTAGTAACCCGTGACAATAACATTTCACTTGAAGACAACAAAAACAGTAGCTGCTGCCGGTAGTGACATCTATTAGACACTCTATTAACCACCACTACCTCGCCACGTGTCATAATGGCACCCACTGTTTTGCTGACGTGGAGGTGGTCTCTCCGATAGGACCAACCAAGTGAACTCCTTCACTGCCTTCCCTACTTTTATTATCCTCCCTTCCTGGAAAAATAGAAAAAGGAAAACGCTTTTTGTTTCCAGATTTTGGTAGAAGAGACAAAAAATAAAAAAAAAAGGCAAAAACTCTCCCTCTGATATCTGCACGTTTCGACGAGAAGGGACACTTGAGCTGAGCAAATCGAGCTCTGGCATTTTCAGCGGTGGTTTCCCGTTGACGGTATGGGAGTGCCGAGCGACGACGTCGTTTTGATCCAGAAAGGAAAGAAGCCAGGAGAGCCTCACGTAATCACTGTTAATTGTCCTGATAAGCATGGCCTTGGATGCGATATTTGCCGTATAATTCTTGATTTCGGTCTTTACATCACCAAAGGAGGTGAATTCTTAGCTCCCTCTTGCATAATTGCTTTCCACCTCTTTTTATTTTTACTGCAATTAGTGTTTTTTTTGTTTAAAAAATATGATTTATGATTAGATTTGCATTGTTTAAAATTAGGAATTCTTTTTAGTTAATTAAGTTCTAGAACTTTTCTTTGACGTAAATGGAAACCTGGAGTTTTTTAGATTAGCTATGTTTTAATGGTAGACAATTTTGGCTGTAGATGTTTCAACGGATGGAATTTGGTGCTATATGGTATTTTGGGTGGTTCCTCATTCGAGCTCAATTTTTGTAAGGTGGCCAAGTTTGAAGAACCGCCTTCAGTCCATATGTCCCTCTTGTTCGGTGACATTTTACTTGAATGATCAAACTTCACACTCTGCGGCTTCTTCGGTTTACTTGTTGAAGTTCTTTTGCCTTGATCGGAAAGAATTGTTACATGGTAATTGTGATTCCAATTAATGTTCCTTAATTGAATGTGAATTTGGTGTGCCACGGGTGTATGTGTGCAATATGCACGGTCAGTTCTAATGGAGTTGGAAACTTTGCTTTAGATGTTACACAGGTTCTCTGCGAGCTCGAGCTAACAATTCAAAAGGTGAAAGTCACGACGACCCCTGATGGCAGAGTTCTTGACCTCTTCTTTATAACAGATAACATGTGAGGTTTCATTTTGAGATGTGTGCAATACTTTTCCTTCTGAGAAATATTTTCCAATGAACAGTATTCTGTTGCTTATGGAGGTTTTTTTTTTTTTTTTGGGATTATTAATGAGAAATTTTAGTTCTTTGTTTCTATTCAGAAGGTTGACGCATCTAGGCTCTAGCAGTTAAATGTTATTCAGAAGTTATTTAATTTTGGACCACTTATCATGTGGTCCACTTGTAATGAAAGTGAAATTCATGTCATGTCATGTAGTTTGTGGTTTTATTTGCCTTTGATCGTCTTGTTTCTTTTCTTATATTTTTATTTGTTTTCTGCATAGTTTGTTTTTGTGTTTTAGTTTCTCAAAGACCTTATCTGTCATGGAAAACCAAAACTAGATGCCAAAAACACCTGTTCTTCTTGATGCCTGTATTAGTGCCTTTGCTTACGGGTAATGGAGAATGTCACTTCATTGAAAAGTGAAAATAACATGGTACATAGTGATTTTTGCGCTGTTATTTGTAGATTTGGGGGTCTAGAATTTCTCAATCAGTTATGGCAATTGAATAATTGTATTGATAATAACCAATCAATCAAGGAATAAAGTATTAAAGTTATTGATCTCAGTTATGTATGCAACATTGTTTCAGGGAGCTTTTACACACAAAAGAACGACAAGATGACACATACAAGCAATTAAATGCTGTGTTGGGTGAATCTTGTATCAGTTGTGAACTCAAGTTGGCTGGTCCTGAGTATGAATGCCATCATGGTATCTTGTCTCTTTCTCCTGCTGTAGTAGAAGAGTTATTTCGTTCTGAACTATCAGACAAGGAGACTCGTTCACAAGCTCTTAGCCCAGATATGACAAAATTGAAGAAAGCAAATGTAGTGGTAGACAATTCATTGAGCCCAGCTCATACATTGCTCCAATTACATTGTGTTGATCACAAAGGTCTTTTCTACGATGTATTGAGAACTTTGAAAGACTGCAATATCAAGGTATTGTATGTCCTGCTAAAATTTTTGATGTTTGACAAGTACCTTATAAAGTTAGTTTCTGTTGTATGGTATAACAGTGTGCCTGTTTAATTATGCTGCATAGTCCCCGCATCTATTAGGTTGAAGATGTCTCGCTACCAAGTTTAAATTTTTCAAAATGACATGATTGAGGTTTAGTAATTGTCCTTAGAATTTTTCATTGCCCTATGAAATAAACAACACAAATTTATTTTGTCTGTTCACAAAATGTGACTACCAGGGTTGATAGCTGGTAATTCTAACCCTTTCCTTAGATTAGGCTTAGGGGCCATAAAGTTTTGGGACCCTATTGAACCATAGTCATGGTGAGTGGTGTTATCAAAGAGCTGGTTTCCAAGGTTCTCCATCGGCTTGTTATCCTGAGCCACAGGATTACCTATTGCTGAATGATAGTGCTCACGGTTGAAATGACTTTGGTGTCTAGTTGATTGATTTAATGTATCCTCTCCCCCTCCCTCTGCTTTGGCTTTTACTTAAATTTCCACTGGGGTGATAGATGCTATTTGTTTCTTTTTTCCCAGATAGCTTATGGTCGGTTCTCACCCAATTTCAATGGCTATCGTGATATCGACGTATTTATTCTGCAGAAGGATGGGAAAAAGATTGTTGATCCTGATAAGCAAAATGGATTATGCTCTCGTCTGAAGGTGGAAATGCTTCACCCATTGCGTGTCATCATTTCAAACCGGGGCCCAGATACTGAGCTTCTGGTTGCTAATCCAGTTGAATTATCTGGAAAGGGAAGACCGCGGGTTTTCTATGATGTTACACTGGCTCTAAAGGCTCTGGGGATTTGCATATTCTCGGTAAGAAATCATTGCATTAAAAGAAAAGTGATTTAAAAACCATCAACAGATTGTAACTTTTGTGAACTTGCTTTGATATAACATAATGGAAAGAGAACAATGATGCAATGCCTGGTAGTTCAAACTAGAAGACTGAATTTGTATTTCCATTGTTTAATACCAATATGGTCGCATGTTTGGCTATTTTGAGCTAAAGATTTTATGGCAAGAAGGTTATTGGTTCATTCAGCCCAGTCAAATCAGCAAACGTTCTTGTTGAATCTCTTTTTCCTAGAGAGCTGCCAAATCATTGTTTAAACTACTTGTAACCATTTGCTTTCTTGGTTTTTAGGCTGAAATTGGAAGACACTCAAGTTCAGATCGTGAATGGGAAGTCTACAGATTTCTTTTGGACGAGAACTGCAGATTCCTGTTATCAAGTATGGTAGCTAGAAATCAGATTGTAGATAGTGTTAGAAGAATGCTGATGGGTTGGTGAGTGGAGTCATCTTCCTTGTAGCTGGAATGTTAGTCCCACCCTCACTTAATGCTCTTTCTCCTGCTTTCAGTCTTGGGTGCAATGCACTGATTCCCCATTATATCTTTATGCATTTGGCTTGTATTCTCAAAGAATCCCTCCTTTAACAACCTACGTTGAGCATATGCCAGTTCAATTATGATTCCTCGTTATCTGTTGTAGAGAAGAATGTCCAAGACTTGCCAATCTGATGTAGAGCATGTTCATCCAGTCCGTTCTTGGTTTACCAAACTAAGGATGGATTTGTCGGAGAAAGGGTTGCCATTGTTTGCTCTTCTTATGCCACGCTGCATTTTCAGCTGTAAATTTGTAGGGAAATCAGATTGTATTAGCTTGTATGAATTTGTTTTAAGAATGAATAAACATTAATAAAAGCCTTATATCTTCTTTTTAATTGCTTTTTTTTTTAAACTTTGATTCACTGCTAAGTTAGAAGGTATCACAGCATTAGGATGGCATTAAATCCTAAACACTTATCTTAAACCAGTCGGTCGAGTTGACAAAAAACTGTCAATTTTAGCAGGCATGTAACGCGAAAAGTCCGTCACCTTCAGTTCTGCAATTCAAAGCTCAAACGTAACAAAATGCTTTAATCTCTTTTTTTTTGGACCAATTCAGTCTATCAAGGATCATAATCTTTTTGCAAGAGCAAAATAAACAGTGACGTCATTGATGAATTGTTCTAACTGATAGGAATGTTTGTAAGGACAGTCTGATCTCTGATTGAGAAATTATTAGTAATAATTACTTTATATGTTGATCGTATAATCAGAAACACACGTGGCCCGAAATGAGTTTATACCAATGGCTTTGCAATCTCCCACGCGGGTGACGGTATAATTTCCTTCTATTGCTTATCCAGATTCATCCCTCCACCTCCAAGAATGAAAACAGACACGTGGAAAATGACAAAACGCACCATACCACCACGACATCAAAAATCCTTGTCACCATTTCCCCTTTGCCTGCTCGCCCTTTTTCGTCTTCTTTAATGAGTAAAGGCTCTCCCTTCCACTCCCCACGCTGTTGCTTCTCTTCCACGCCAGATCACCCTTCGCTTCCTTTCCCTTGTCTTTATTAAACAATTAATTAATTAATTGATTTAACACCGTTTAATTATTCTTATTGGATGTAAGTCCACGGCCTTTTACGCTGTCGGTAAAAGGTCAAAACGGCTACTGCCATCCATTAACGAGAAAGCTTTTATTTGGAGAGAATAGAACATAAACGAAATTTCTTTTGTTCGATTGGTCTTTGTTTGGATCAAATTCATATTCCTTTCTCTCAAATGATAGATTTTCGTTCTATTCTTCTCCTTTTGAGATCTTAACATAAAAATGCAGCAACAAGAAGCTTCTTCAAGACCTCGAAGCTCCGCTTATCTCAACGCGCTCACACAAGAAATCGAGAAAAAGCTTCAGCGGGTACGTTTTCTCACCTCTCTGTTTGTTTCTCGAGAAAACCGAAGGAAAAGCAGAACGATTTTCAGTTTTATTTTTTTTTCCAATCAATCTTTGCATTATTTTATCGTTAAGTTTTAAGTTTGACATTTTAGGTAATGATTGGCTAGCGTCTGGAAAGTAATTTATTATTTCCGTTAATATATTGATTAAATAGTAATAAAAGCATTTTTTCCGATTAGTTTTTGCTTAATTTCTGTTAGAGCTTTTTGATCTGATGTATATTCAAATTTGTTACAGGCATTAGCGTCTTCATCTCAGAGACGCAACTTATTACAACAATTATTCGCCGATATAGCTTTGGAAGTCGATGATCGAGCCAAAGGTTAGCTAAGACTTCGTCAACTCTGTTTTTTTTCTTTCACTAAAAAAAATTACATTAAATTAAGTTTAAAATAGTAAATGTTTAAGTTGTAGTGTCATTTTAATTGATTATAGGGATTAAATACTGTAATTTACTCATGGTTCAAATTCAATTGTTAGTTATAGAAGATTTTGAGAATTTCTCATATTATTTATATATTGAAATTGGAAACAGATATAATACTGAGTAGAGAAGAAGATGCAATATCTCCTGCAGAGTACGGTATTAATGGCCGTCTATGTTTTTACGATGTGCTTGCTGATTATTATGTTCAAGAGCCGGAAAGTGGAAAGCCTATCCTTGATTTGATTGTCCAGCTATGGAGCCAATCATTTGCATCCCAAAATTTTGCCCTTTTATTCCATAAATGGGTGAGCAAGCTCATGATTGGTTCATAGTAGTTCTTTTGCTGTTTCATTATGAAATTACTCTTTGGAGCTTTTTTGGTGCTGCAGTAGTAATATTCATTTTAATGAGTTTTTCTCTAGATAAAACCAATGTTTTCAAGTTTGATATAATTTTCATATGAATCATTTGTAACCAAGGCATAAGTATACGGAGTTGTGCTTAGCTTTTTTGATTTCAACCTGATTGCTCACTGAATATTTATGATAGTAGTTTAATGTGAATATCATTTCTTTGGCTGTTGCTGCTGTTTATTGTTGGTGCTATCAACTGAGAAAATGGTTGATGGTTCTGCCAGGTAGTAATTTAGAGTGTTCCAACTAGATAAAATAACAAAGAAAAAGCAAATGTGACTAGTTGCAAAACACATTTTCTTTGCTTTGAAAAATCTACATTAACATATACATGGTTCTTATTGTTTTATTTATTTTATTCCCTACTTCGTAGACATAATTCCTGGTTACAGTCTCCAAGTGCCATTGGGATTTGATGCATTTCTAATATTAGTAGTAATATAGAAGTAGTGCAGTTATCATGAGATCTCTGGATCAAATTCAAAATGACCATCCATAGAAGACCTAGTTGTGGAATCTTGTTATATTCTCATTTCCAATAGTGCTCAGAAGTAGATAATATTTGCTCCTACTGGATATTCTAATTAAGATATGTTGTTGCATTAGAGACTGGACAAAATGCGGTTTTAATCAGTGAATGATCTTTTCAATTCTTTTTCCATGAAGTCCTTTTACATTGAATAGTAGATGCTTTGTATTTTGCCTGCAGTTATTTGAAGTCCAACTGGATAATGCTGATGTACTACTTCGTTATTCATCTGCGCTTGTTCAGGGTGCAACAAATGTTTTCTGGTATTAATACTATTCATTAAATACAAATTGGTAGTGCTTGAGTGGCAGTTTTGTGAGGTTCCAAATGCCAATAGCTTCATCATATTGCTATTATGCTGGTCATGCTTGTTGAAAGAAGTGTCAAAACTTAATGCCTCATAATGTCTTATAACTCCAGTTAATGTTGTGCTTGTTTGCAGGATTGATATCCAATCAAATACAAGGCGTTTCCAGTCTTTATTTCAGGTAAATCATAAAAGATCTAAACACACATTATCACCATTCGAAATGCATGCTTGCTTTTATTATTTATCTGCACTTTTCTTCTTCTATGGACTCAGTACCTCCTTGAGGAAGTTGCATTGGAGCCCACAAGGTTAAATAAAATTCCAGTACAGGTGAGATATTTTTTTCGTTATGTTGAGTTTTGCGTGCTGACGTATTATCTACCATGTGTAATCCTGCTCTCGCTATAATATCTGAAAGAATATCATGTCAAGTTCAGGATATTTGTATAGTTACCGTTTGTCATCAAGTTTCCTTACTGCCATTTATATTTTGAATACTGATTTGGCAAATTCTAATTTTCAGGCCCAGCGAGATCTGTACCTTTTACTTTCAAGGTTCATATTCTTTTATAACTCAGGTTAGATTTTTTTTTTCTCCTTTGGAACCTTGATTTGGAACAACAATGTTCATATATGGATATTCCTTTTATGATGAGCTAATCTATGCAGTTGAAAAACTTGAAAGCTTCTTCAAGCAGTGCCCTGCATTTCCAAATGCTTTCCTGATTGGTGGACCAGCAGATATACTTGTTATTGAACTAGCAGACCAGGTAAATATATTTTTCCATGATTAGATAGTATAAATTTTTCTGTTCTTGTTTATTGTTTATAGTTACCACCTTAAAGAAAAGCCTTTGCAACAATTGATGCATTCACATTTGGGAAATTTTTCATTGGCCAGCTTCAAAAGTTAAAGGTGGAGCCAGTCCTACTGCATTATCTTTCGCAGATAAAGGTTCTCCAGGGTACTATTATCAACTTCTTCTAGGGTTAGGTTGTATGCAACTGCTCGAAATTGACCATAATGTTTAAATCCTGCAGGCATGGAACTGAGAATGGCCACAAGTACGAGGTTGAAGACCAGTTTGTATAGCTTTACCTCTCCTGGTGGTCCAATGTATCCTACAAGGGCTGTCCGTCATGCAGCTTGGGATGCCTTAGATTTGCTTTTTCCTGTGAGTAACCTTTTGAATTGCTCTTTCCAGTGAGAATTCTTTTTGAAAGAAAACTCATGTTGCACTTGGGTTCTATAATCTGCTCATTAGATGTTATGAACTTAGTTACCCTAAATAGTTAGTCATCTGCAGGATGCATCAGTTGGATCTTTATTAGTTTTTAATTAAAAATAGTTTCATTAGTGTTTTTGGTTTTGATCATTATTGTTTCGCAGGTTGGGCGTTACCCTCGGCATCTTATAAGTTTGTTCTTTAGACTATTATATCCATGGTATTGGCCATCTTCATGTTGGAACTTTGTAGTGTCTTGCATAAAAGCTGTGCTCTGTTCCTTGTTGAGGTTGATCTTTTCTAGTTGGGGGAAGCTGCCAAAAAGGGCCTAACCATCAAGCCAAAAATTCAAAGATCGGTGCAATAAATTGTGCGTTGAACTTTAAATTTGTATGATTGCGTGTATTATATATGTTCTTTTGTAACCTTGTGTTTTTCTTTTATGAGAGCTGATGTACGTGTTGACATTATGAAGTGCAGCATCCGTTTTGATTATTTCTTTGACAAGAAACTAGAAGTAGAGAACCACTTTGTTTGGTTACAATTAATATGCATAAGGCACCAGTGGTCCGACCAGCTCTCTGCTGATCGCCAGGTATAGAAGGTAAAGAATGCTGTTCTCGTAAGCATTGGTAAATTAGGGAAAGGAGTTTAGATCGATTCGAGGGCCAGCTTATGTGCTCAAGCCCATAATCCTGCTGCCCAAAGGCCAAGTTTCCAGCACAAGCACATCTGCCTGTTTTGGTGTTGGCCAAAATCGGAATTCTTGAGCCCAAGACATAAAAATCGGTCGGCCCAACCTTTGAGGTATGCATGGGCTAGACTACCATCTGTCATGGGCAGAGCTTGGCAGGGCCAGACTTTGCCCAAGACCAGACCTATCAATGGGCCAGACAACCTTAAGTATAGGACAGAAAGGCAGGCCTGGACTTAGCTCTCAAATGTTAGAGCCATGCCCAAATCCATGGGCCAGAGTACCTCAAGTCCAGGGCAGACCTCAGCAGGCCCAGATAAATATAGAGCCTAGCTCAATATATAGACATACATGGGCCGAACTATTTTAAGTAATGGACCTATTAACGGCCCAGACTACCAAAAGTCATGGGCCGACCTTTCGCAGGCAAAGGCTAAATCTAGACGTATCTAAGAGCATGGACAAACCTTAGCAGGCCTAGGTTCTGTCCAATATAATAACTAGCCCATGTCTAGAGGTCCATACTATCTGTTGACGCCGCTAACAAGGCCCAATAAAGACCAGCTTCCCAAGATATAAAGCATATACCCGACATGGCCCTAGTTATTTTTAGTTATATAAGATTCAATTTATTTAATAACATTCGTTGGGCAGATTGGTGGGCCGGGTCAGGCTCAGTTTTATCTATCTAAGGGGTCAGCTCGGTAAGACACAAACCAGACCATGCACGCCTTTAACTAAGCCTCTGAAACCCATATAAATAGCTTTTTCCATAATGCGGAAACCTGATAAGAAATTTGAAGGCACGATTCATTTGAAGTAGAGGACCGGTCAAGATAATATACTCACTTCCAGTCAGGCTAATACAACCAAAATAACTTGCTCACGCAACCACTCAAAAAGTAGACAAATTTAGAATTATTTCCAACAAATTTCAGTTCAATACAAGTTCTAAAATAGTCAAAAAAAGATATGCTTCAAAATAAATTTCCAATAGAGAATAAATTGGAGATGCAGAAATGTTTGCAGCATATGTTACCAGAGGAAAATAAATTGAATCACCTTGATAACAAACATGAAAATTGGAAAAAAAAAAAAAAAGACAAAAGATATAGCATAAAGAGTCAGTTTAACATCCCATCATATGCTCAATGGAGATTTACGGGCATAATTAACATACTTGATCTGACCCGGAGAAGCTAGATTGAAAGACTCATCACCAACCAGAAGAAACCACAATCTGTAATATGCCAAAGGGGTAAATGCAAATCAAAGAGATCCCAGACCACCGTTGCAGAAAACATCCAAATCCGACCACATCCTTCACCAATGTTTAAAGTCCATCCACTTAAATTGACTCCAAGAGTAAACAAACATTCCTCCAGATATTACCTCATGGATAAGATGGATTTATAAATTGGTCAAAAAGCGAATTCTTGATCCATGTAAACTATAATGATTAGCATTCAATAATCATAGAGACCTGAAATCAATTAAGAGTAACATGGAGCAACAGGTCAGGAACTAGGCAAGTCAGCCGCAAATAGGAAACCAGCCCTCACCAACTTCAAGCCCAAATGTTGGGGCTAACATCCAAAGCTATTACTCATAAGGAGATGGCAACCATGAAAAGAACCCGTACTACAGCAAATAAAAATCATTGCATTTTGTTGTTCTCTTACCCTAATATTCACTTTCCTAAAGTTGAATCAGAGAAAAAGTAGGGATGCTTCATGTTGAATTAAAGCCATTTGCTCCAAGCAATAGCATAGCAGCTCACATAGTCACATAACATCATGTAGGTTCCCACCATTTTCAATCTCAGCAGTTGACCAAGTACATTCATATGCCCTAACTACTCACTAATGGTTTTCACACCATTCATAATCTTTGACTTCCTCCACCACAATTTCAAACCACAACTGATAGCCAGAGCTTTTTTTCAAAACCACTTTTCGGGGTTAAGCAGCATATTGCACTGAACCAATGCCTTAGCAAGCAAAGAGCTTACGAGCAAGGCCGCACATTCCAGCTGACCCCAAAAAAGAAAGGCAGGTATACGCTGAGACTTCAGTCACTTTCTACGGAATCTGAAGAAAGTGCAAACTATTTGACAGATTCCTATAACCGTTTCAACTTGAAAAAAGGCTCCACAACAAGCTCCTATATGCCAATTGTACTATGCTTTCAACAATATTTGTCCACCAAGAAATCAACTGGTTGAACTGAAGCAGTGAGATTCTACAATAATTGACTACAATAAGCTACATCAGCAGCCATGACATATAATGGGGAAAAATATATTCCCTCAATAATATAAGAGAGTGAAGTAACTTAACATGCCTAAAAGCTTAAACAGGAAAACCAACTGCATCATCAACAACACAAAGCAGAAAAATCTAAGCAGCTAAAAAGAATCCAAAGAGAAAGAACATAAAAGAATCTACCTCGCTTGCAGTCTCCCTGGTTTCACAATGCAGGAGCAACCAAACGGCAATGCAGCTCTGGGCAACGGCAAGATTACTCCTCCCACAGCATGCAGCCAAAGTTTTTTTTGCATATGGAAAACCGAGAAACAGTTTCCACTTTCGTTCCCGACTTGTGGGATGAGAGTTTCAATGAAACCAAAAGCATAATTGCAGATTACAAAATGAAAGCTGTCCACTAACCCACATTCTTTATACCCAAGTCAAAGGAACAATGAACAGTAAAAGCCCAAACTCCATAAATCAAGATTCTAACAGTTTTCTCCATGAGTAGTTCCTCTAAAGAGTATGATTTTCGTAGAGATACACAAAATAGTCGCTGATCAAGCACATAATGTCCACAGTAGAAAAGACTTAAAACCAATCAATAGAACATGAGAAATGCTTCAGTTTGTCTGCATTGCTTCAGAATGATACTTCTCTAGCTCAGCATCAAGATCTTCTGCGGAAACCTTTTCTCCACGGCCCTTTCCCCGTCCACGGCCTCTTCCAAAGCCACGGCCTCCGCCACCACCACGTTGCTTGCCAAAGCCTCCACCCCTGCCATGACCACTGAGAAATAACATAACACGATTAGATAAATCAAGTCTATCAGTAGCCAGCAATCATTGACTAATAAGAGAAAAGACTGATATGGAACAGATATCCCACACAGATTCACTATTATAAATATTGATATAGTACCAGCTGGTTAAACAGGAATGTTAACAAGCACTTACAAATATGAACTGTTGCATGCAGCACAAGTAAAGACAAAAAATTTATACAACCGAACACCCAGTGCGAATAAAAATGTGATAACATATGTCAAAATCATTGAAAATAATTGTGAGATTACATAGACACAACAAACAATATTCACTTGGAAACACACATAACAAATAAATACAAGGTGAAGTTTACTTGACTGTGCTATTATTTCAGAGAACATATTTCAGGCAATATGTTCTCACAGCACATGGTTAATAAATTTCAGAAATGACCCTCGAAGTCAAACAATTCCATCATTTTCTCCAGCTATAAGACTTTTGTGAACCAAAAACTAGAATTTTCAAATATAAAAGAGAAATTTCTGCCAAGAATTAATATTCGATTAACAACTCAATGAAAATGTAATGCAGCTTTTAGAAAATTTCAGCATCACAACCTAAATGCAAAAGCTTCAACATAACATATACTAGAATTTAAACATCTGAAAAAACCATGGGGGCATGCAAATATGTAATAAAGCATACCCTCTAGGGGCTCCATTTGAATTTCCAAAGGCGCCATTGCCAGCTGAAGGTGCACCAGGAGTAGCAACATTTGTTCCCACGATCTCGATTTTCATCGGCTTCCCATCAAGCTGAACATTGTTGTATCTCTTGACAGCAGCCATAGCATCCGTTCGCCGTGAGAAGACAACTTCTGCTGTTCCCTAAGAAGAAGAGATTTTTTGTTCTAAACTACAGCATGATATAAAGAATTCATCAGAAGGACCAGTTTATGCCAAACTCGATTAGATACCTTCGATCTCCCACTCCTATCATAATGGATCGTAAATCGTTTCAGGTCACCAACCTCAGCAAATAACTCCTGCATACAGGCACATAAACATTAGAAAAATATGCCAAAATAAGTATAACAACGACAAAACATTAATCTTAATGGAAAATTTTTGGAAGAATTGCTAAGCATCGCTAGACTTTTTCTTCACCGAACTAATCTCCAGTAAAATGAATAATTGAACAGTTTTTAACTCTATGCAAAAATCAAAACCAAAGAGATAAGCCTGAGGAATCACAAATATAAGTTTATGGAAAACAAAAAATTCAAATCAATATCATCATTAAAGCAACAAGAAATCAAAACAGAAAAGAAATCTTCTATTAAAATCAGTAAGAAATTAGCAGAAATGTTTTTAAAAATTAAAACCTTGATGTCATCGTTGGAAACACCATAATCTAAATTTGAGATGTAGAGCTTCGTTCCGGTTTCGATTGCGGAGGCCCGACCTGCTTGTCCCTGGAAAGCCGCTCCCTTATCTGAATACATATCGTGCTGCCACGTCGTCTCCGGCGCCTAAACAAACGAAATAGTTGATAAAAAAATTCGAATCGGAATGAAAAAGAAAAAAAAATCTAATAATAAATAACACAGAAAAATATAATCAGATCTAAACAGCTAGCTACTTACTTTAGCTGCGGTATACGGCCCCGACCGGTTTGCTCCGCGATTAGGAAAGCGGCGGGCGGGTCCCGGCCCGGATCCACGGCCTCGACCGCGGGAGTTTCCGGATCCGGACTTACGGCTTCGCTTGATGAGGTCGTCTAGCGACATCTCTAAAGCACTTGACATTTTTATTCTTAATCTTCTTTAAATAGAATAAAGAAAAAAAAACACTAGAAAAATAAATGAAGAAAGAGAGAGAGAAATTTGAGATGGAGGAGGAGAAAAAAAGAGAGATCGAAGGAGGAGAGATAGGGTTTCCGCCAAAGCTAAGAAGTTCAGAACTGAAAAAGAGATTTGTATGACCAAAAACAATGCAGCAGTCGACAAGGACTGGAGTCAATAACTAAAACGTATATTCACGGGGTGGGGTTACATTTATCTTCTCTTCTAATTATACTAATGTTTTTTGGTAAGAAGGCGTCAAGGTGTCGTGGTGTAGTTGGTTATCACGTCAGTCTAACACACTGAAGGTCTCCGGTTCGAGTCCGGGCGACGCCAATTGCTTAAGAATCTGTTTTCTCTTTTGCATTTTTACTTTTTCCGATTCCGTTTTAAGCCATTTGCTTTTTCACTTTTTTCCGGATTCCATTTTAAGCTTAAAACTTGAATTTGGATTTTTAACTTAAAGCTTGAAAACCATATCAGTTTAATTACATAAGAGCAATGCTGAATTTGATGCTAACCAGGCTGTAAAGAAGCAACCATTCCTTTAAGCTTAAAACTTGAAATTTGGATTTTTACCTTAAAGCTTGAAAACCATATCAGTTTAATTATATAAGAGCAATGCTGAATTTGTGAAGTCGATGGTAACCAAAAGAAAAATGTGAAATTGGGCCTTCCGTACTCTTATATGTGCAAGCAAAGTGGTTTCTGGCTTGTACTATGAACGAAAGTGTCACTGCCATCCACAATTAAGAGTTAGGACAGTGCTCACATATTCCTAATGCCTGTAGCAATTTATTTATTTTTGGCTACCTAGGAAAATAACTGATTTAAAAAGTTTTGAGAGGGCCCAACCGGGTTCGAACCGGTGACCTCTTGATCTGCAGTCAAATGCTCTACCACTGAGCTATGGACCCATGTTGGAGGGTGGTCTTAACTTTCCTTAGTTAACACAAATTATAAAGAAGGAAGTCCAAACTATGCGTCCTGCATCCTGACTTTTTTGTAAACGAAAGATTTTGACGGATGATGCAACGTAATAAGAAAAACCAAATGTTTTCCTCTGTTCTTGGCAATTCATGCGTCCAAATTTCCAGATATATGGGGATCTCGTTGTTATGAAATGATTACACCTCAAGTCATTTCTCCTAATTCATTGCAAATATCAGACAAAACTTTTCGATGTGATTATCCCATGACATGGCACATAACCATTCAATTCAAACCACCACCGAAAGGATAATCACCATGTTCTGGAAAATTATTTAGGGAACTCGAGAAAGATTCAGCAAATGAAACAAAATATGATCCAGGAACAGGAACAGGAACAGCAACTGATCCTTTCTTAAGTATATGAATTTTGGACATTTGTGCAGGATACAGAAAAACTTGCAAGAGAATTAGCAAAATCATCAACCTGTCCCACTCTCCCACAATCCTAAAGATCGAACCACACAAGCAGAACCAGCGACAACAAGACCTGCAAAGACGGTAGGCACAAAGAAATCCGCCTTGGACCTCTTCACCATATGAGCAGGCAAGCACACTTTTACCGTCGGAAAGTCTAAAGGAATCCTGACAAGCCCTTCAGCCTGACAGGACTGCGAGAACGATGATGATGGAGATACTGCTGATGCAAAGGCCATCTCTGGAGGAAACGATGCCAAGCTTACCACTAAAGTCAATAGAACTGTCCATGTTAGAGCACGGAGTAATTGAGGCCACCGTGCCATGACTTGCCGGAATATTGAGTTGAGATAAGGAAAGAACATGATGCTATTTGGCGATCAAAAGAATTTTGAATGTCCTGATGATTGTAGTAGGAGAACGTGATGAGATGATGATGATTCTGGTTCTTGATCAACGGATTTATTTTGCTGTTGCAGTTTTTAAGACGAAATATAGGGGCATGGTAGCACGTTTAACTAACTTCTTGTCACAAGGTGAAACGACCAAGACTTGGTCCTCCAGTTATGGTTTGATCCTTTATTTATTTGGCTTGCTTATTGGGGGGGCTCTGACTATGTGGACTGGCTGCTTTGGAATTTGATTAGATGCCAAACCTCCTATAAAAACTGGTCGTGAGCCTAACTAGAATAGATATAATGCAACTTTAACAACCCGTTAAGAAATATCTAGATCAGAAATTCTAATTAACAAGAAAGTGCAAATTCTAATTAACTAGAATAGATATAATGCAACTTTAACAAGCTAAAATTTAAGAGTCTGATCGTAGATTATTTTGAGTCTAGCACAAGTAGTTTTAAGTCATAAAAAATATCTAGATCAGAAATTTTAATTAACAAGAAAGTGCTGCATTATAGTCTGCTTTTCAATCATAATCAAGCATTGCTTCACTTGTGGTTTAAAACCAAAAGATAGGTACAATGCGCCCCACTTTTGAGCAACTGTGACAATCATTTATCCTTGCCATAATCATTAACTTATTCTAGTGGTATAGTTATTTATCAATATCTTTGATAGGAACAGCACTGATCATATCTTTTGAACAAGGAGATTTACTCCAAATTCAGGCTCTATCAGCAGAGCATATTGAGGTGAGTGACGATAGCTGGGAGAGATGGTGACACTGAAGTTAGACAGGATGATAGCGAACAACACCTGAAGTTCTGCCATGGCAAGGCTCTGTCCAGGACAAACTCGAGCCCCTACACCAAAAGGTATGTAAGCTTGAGAGGATCTGCAAGCTCTAGAAATGCCATGAGCAAACCTCTCAGGATTGAACTTTTCTGCATCAGGTCCCCAAAATTTAGGATCAAAGTGCAATTCTAGCAACCACAACCAAATATTAACCCCTTTTGGGATTTCGATATGACCAAGCTTCAGGTTTTGCAAGGCCTGCCTTGAAACAAATGCCGTTACAGGGTACAGTCGCAAAACCTCTAAAATCACCATTCTTAACTGCACAAAGTGAATGAAATTTTGGTTAGAAGTTGGAACATTTAATATTTTTTATGGTAATTGATCACTAACTCTCTAATTACATACTGCTTTCATCTTGTGAAGCATATCGAAATTTAGGATGCCATCCTTGCACACTTCTAAAACCTCAACACGTATACGAGTTTGCCATTCAGGATGTGAAGCCAACAACATTAGACCCCATATGGCGGTTACAGCAGTAACTTCAGAGGCAGGGATGCAAATGTCCTTGCAGTTGTCTACTATGAACTGATCAGGTGTGGATGGCCCAAGATCACCATTCTTGGAACCTTCAATGATCACTTGCAACAAATCTTTAGAAGCAGACTCGGTGTGCTTCTTTACGATGCCCATAATTGTTGAATGAATCTCCTTCGTAAGCCTCCAAATCTCTCTGCTCTTTTCAGTGGGAAGATATCTGATATTGGAAAAAGGAGAACCAGTTTGAGCATTGAAAGAGATGCTTCACCTCAATTTGCTATAGAAGCAGCAAATATACGCCAAGGTGAAACAAAAATATAGTGAGGAAGAACATACCTGTAGAAAGGGACACCACTAAGTATTGTTGGTGAGCACATCGCTTTAATAAGAGATCGAGATTTTGGAAACATTTCCATGCCCGTCTCCCATTCATCCCCGAACACCACATTTGAAATGATATATGAGGTGTACCTTCTCACATAATCATCAACTCTGATGTCTGCGATCCCTCCATTAGCTTCGATTATATTCCCCCATGAATTCACCAGTGCCTCGCCAGACTCCACCATGAGCTTCAGCGTGTCCTAGAAGCAGAAGTTTCATAGAATTATCTCCAAAATATGTACCTGGAAGAGACTTCTTATCCCCAACTAGGAGAATAAACATCTTAGATAACAATATCGTCTAAACCTCTCAGAAGTTTAATTTTTCACCACTTTGACATGTACCTTGACCTTGTCCACAAAAAGATGGGGTGCAATACTCTTCCTCTGATGGGACCAAACAGCGCCATTTGTTGTGATAAGGCCCTTGCCTAGCAAAGCTCCTCGATCTTTTTGTAGGTAAGCAGGTTTCCCCATATCCAACGATGTGAAGCAGTTTATTTCTCTTACAAAATTGTTATCAGCTACGTATAGGAACTGTGACCTCCCAAGTGCAAATAAGAACGATTGCCCTTTGAAGACAATGCCAAAATCATGTTTGTCAAGTTAACAAAGCACTTGCTTAAAAAATAACAGAATAAAACCAAGGACAAGAGGATTAGGAGCATTTCGTATCACAGATCGCTCAAAGCACCATGATAGCACTGCGAAGTTGTGATAATAGGCACACAACAACAAAAACAACTGCAACAGTAGCAATCAAAAAAAGAAAACGATGAGGATGAACAACTGCGGTAGCCGCAGCAAACAGCAGTAATAACAATCACAATAATAACAATCCAAAATAACCTGTGATCAATGCATTAATGACATTTAAAGATCAGATTGACATCATCTACAATTTAAATATCGTGGTTTCTAGGAACTTTTAATCTCAGATGCTAAATCCTTAAGATTTTTTTTAACAATTGTCATATAAGATGATAAAGATATAAGGTCTAGTTGACTCATACCGTATTGTTTAGTCCACTGCTTAAAATAAGGGAACAGGTGCATTAGACTATGATGTCCCTTCATGTTTTCATGATTGGATTGATTGGGAGATAAAGGAAGCATCTGCTTCATTTGAGGAATGTTCCCCAAGAGGAAAGAAGGTAAGGGACCTGCGATCCCTTGCCTCCTGAGAATCACCCGACGACTTTCTCCATTGAGCCAGAGAACATGAAAGAGATAGACAAGAAAGCTACAAATCCCCAAGACAGAAAAAAAGGTCGCAATGTTGTAGAAATCCATCGGGCTGGTAGATTGGCTTTCAATGCTTACAACATTTTGTATGGATGACGAGCTTTGCAAGCCGACCACTTGCGCTTGTTTAATTTGATAGTTAAAAGTTGGACAAAAAAAAAAGACACCTTCTGAATTCCATCAAAGAACTGATAAAAGCATGGAAACACGTGGGAAATGTCTTTATGGTCAAAGCATTCTCCACGTTTCAAGTTCTTAGATACAATAATTAACCACACTTTTTCTTCAAGTTCTTAGAAAGAATAAGGCTATGAGCAAAAACCACACTGTTACTTCAAGTTCTTAGATAGGACAAGGGCAACACTGGCTTAAGCACTCTTCATTACTTCAAGTTCTTAGATAATGGACCCAAATTTTAATTGGAAATCAATTTAGATTCCAGGAAAACTTTATTACTTGTCAATTATTTGGTGATTAAGTTTATTTAAAATGTAAATATACATAATAATAAGAGTTTTTAATGAATAAGAATTATGGGTAAAGGCTCTGTAATTTTTATATAATTTCTATGTTGGAGATGAATTTTCAGTGAAAATTTCACATAATTGTAAAGATGTAAATAAGAGTGTGGATATACTAAGTTACATAAAACAAAAAGTATTTCATGAGCTTAAACATTACAAAATTAGGTTTGTTTGTAAATATTTTATGTTCTTTGTAATCTTTAAGTTTATAATAAAAAAAAATTCAGTGAATTTAGGTGATAAGTAATGAATCACTTTAAATACTATCTCGATATTAAATACAATTTTACTTAAAAATCTTAGCATAAACAGAATAGAATAGTTTAACCAATTAGTCAAACCAAACCTCCCCCGTCTACCCCCTTCCTTATATGCAGCAGCATGTGCAGGCCTAACTTGAGAAGTAGATAAAGGTAGAGGCATTTTGAAATTCCACTTACTGAGTATTATAGGAAAGTCAATAAAATAATTGATTAGATTCACTCTCTCTCGTGATAGGCATCTAAAATGAGAGAAGTACAAAAATGGAAAAACACGTGGGAAATGGTTTTATGTATTCAATATTTCAATTTTTCCATAAAAATAAAAATATATATTATAGCATGCAGCAGCATATTAAAATATTACCTATATTAGATTAAGTATAAGCACGTGTACATTGATATATTAAAAAAACCAGTTTAATGGGGAATTTGAGATAAAAGACTTTAGATGTTGCGAAAAAAAATCAAGTTGGGATATTATTAGTTAGATTCTCATTAAAATATTATTTGTTATAAATTATTTGGTAATTAATTTTATTAAAAATATAAATATATTTAATGAATAAGAAATTTTGTTTATAAATACCCAAGTAAATTAGTTTGGACTTATTAGTACAAATAATAAGAAAAAGATAAAATACATTAATACAATAAAATAAAATAAACCCTAAATATATTAACTCCGAATGTAGAGATGTTTGAGAAGATTAAAAGAGTAAATTAAATTCTCAAAAATCCATACTTGTGCAAGGCCAATCCTAAACAAGACATGTCCAAAGTTATCCACTTATATAAATTTTAACAGGGTAAAATACCTTTATTTTTAAGTTTTAATCGAAATTATATGAAAGTTCATTAATTTTCAAATTGACACTTTATCTTAAAAAAATATTTTTTGTTAGACACATAGATCCAACGGTTAGTATTTTCGTCAACTTGCTAACGAGATAAAAATAAAAAAATAATTTTATCTTTAATTAATTTTTATAATTACTATTATATAATTTTATTATTTTTTATTAATTAAAAAAAAAAACTTCTCAAAATGGAGCACCGGTGCTTCCCAAATGGTGAGCACGATTGGTGCTCTCCCTTTCTTTTTGAGCGAGTGTTCCTCTTTTTTTAAAAAAAATATATAATAATCGTTTTTTAAATTAATAAAAAAAATATTTTAATCTTTTCATCATTTTTATTAAAGATATTTGTATTCTTGAAGGGCAATGTCCATTTCAAAACCTATTGTAACTAATTTCAATCAAAACTTAAAAAATAAAAATATTTTATCCATTTTAATAATGCAGACCACTATTATTATCTCAGTTACAATATTATTATCTCACTAAACCCACTAAACCCACTAAACCCTAAACTTAAAACCCTAAACTTGATAGTAATTACAAACCATTATTATCTCAGTTACAATATCCAGACCACTATCCGTTGTAATATCAAAATCCATGTTCACACCTTGTCCGAATCGACCTAGATTTAATTTCAAATTCATTCGGTTTGATGGTAGAAAAATCCTAAGCCAATTACTTTCTTCTTTTTTTGGAAAGGAATTTCATTAAGAAAGAGAGCTTTACAAAAGAACTACCTTCTGGTAATTTACCAGAACACAATCAGTGGTGCCGTGACAAAATACTTACAGCATATTCATACCACATCAAGATAAACTTTCCTATCCATGTCTCACAGCAACCAAACTCCCCATCAACAATTGACTGTAGACAGAAGATCAAAATTTTTATATATTTACACATTGTTAGTATGAGCTGTAATTATTAATTTTTAAAAATATTTTAAGAAAAATATTTCCACATTGCTTGTTCTTCATGCGATCTGTTTGATTGTGACATACATCTACGAGTCGTTTTTGAAATTCAGTTTTCCATCGTCATCCATGTTCAGTCCATATACCAAATTCACACAATTTCCCCCGTTTGTTCACTGCAAGTGCATATAATCTTAAGTTTATTGTTCATTTTTAGATATTTTGTATTCTTTATGATCTCTACTTTCATCATTTTCTTTTTTATCTGTAAATATAAACCATAGATACAAAACCACATTAACTATTATCTCGATATTAATTAGGTTTGTTTTAAAAACAAAACCAACATAAACATCGCAGTAGTTGAAGCCAATTTTGGCCAAAACAAACCTGCCCCTTTCCCTCATACGTAGCAGAATACGCAAGAGCAGCACGAGAGGATGAAAATATATATATTAAATTGTTTGTAGATAAGGGTGCAGGGATTTTGAAATTTAACTTTAAAGTAATTTAATACAAGCATTGAGACCATAGGAAGGACTTCAAACATCTTCGTGTTCTGACTCTGTCTATCACTTGGGACCCAAGGGGTAGTCTTCTCAAAGGGAAATGTCTCTTATAGCTAACTCAGAATCAGAGAAACCTAAATCTAGTTTGGGACTTCAAAATCCTGTCTTGTCTCTGCCATCAGTTATAACAAAAGAGCACATTCCTGCTGTTGATGATGATGATCTTCTAGAATTTGATTTTGGGACTGTGTGTGATACATCTCAAACTCCAAGAAATAAGGTTTTAGATACTGCAGAATTTCACAAGAAAGTTCTGGTTGAAGGATTAAAGAAAATTGTTGGGGCATTGCCATTGACTTCAACTATACAGTCACTACCTTCTCCAAATAAAAGACCAGCAGAAAATTTCCGTCTTCCTGAGTTTTCATTCGACACTATTCTAAACTTGCCTCCACGAAAGAAAGTTTATGAACATGATCAGACCCCAGTGTTACCAATTTTAGAACCAAAACAGACCACCCAAAAAAGCACAACCTTTTCACCTATTATCACTACCATGGTTGCACCACAGAAGAATATCTTTGATGATGATGATGACATGCCTGAATGGTGTCCTCCAAATGTAGAGCTTTCGAAGCGAACAGTTTTGAATCAGCAAAGGTAGTGACGACTTCTATCCATCCTACTCTTATGAAACTCAAAGTTAGGAAGTCCATCTCCAGGCCATCCTAGTCCCTTGTCCTCATCTTTAGCTGCCCAGTTGCCTATCTCTACCCAAAGATCCAATTATGCAAGTTATTGTCTAACAACTGCCTCTGTCAAACCAGCACGACCGAGACAAACTGATATATATATATATACACACACAGAAGGCTCCAAGTTCTATGATGGGGTCCAATTCTATCCCTCTATGGAGGCCACCCGTCCACGCTCCTGGACGGAAGGGCAGGGAGCGATGAAACCAGCTTTCTCAGGTCAATGTTAGATCGTTAAAGCTCTGTATAAATCCTGCTCAAAAGGGGGTTGAGACTTCATAGAAGCTAAGGTAAAGAGAAATATCAATTTGTAAATAAGCAACTAGTTAATGGGCGGATTCATAAGGGGACTTTACAGTTTTTCAAAAAAACATTCATTGTCGCTCGTGATAGGCATCTCAAATAATAGAAGCAAAAGGAAGTTATAGGCATTTCCAGTCATTCAGCTATATAATATTCAATCTCTTCCATGATGAGTGTTAATTTAAACTAAGATAATTTCGATGGGGGATTGCTTATATAATATACGATCAACTGAATTAAGTTGTTAGCCCCCGGGGCAAAATTACGCAAGGACGAAACTGCAAATAAATCTTTAGACATGTTTGGTTTGGACCAATTGGGACAGTCTTGTCAAGGCCTACAGACCATACGCAGGAAGGGATTCAAATTGGCGGTGACGGACACAGCTGCTGAAATCCTGAAATGTTTTGATATAATATGACAAATAAATATTTAAAATTTTAAATTTTAAATTTTAATTTATCCCATTGAATTGGAAAAAAGAACAGTTGATTTTTATATTTAAAAAACAAAATAAAGAATTTCACAAATTAAATTTAAAAAATATTTTTATTAACAAACAAATAAGGATAATACAAAGAACTCCTCATTGAACTAAAAAATCGAACTTTTAATTCTTCACTGTTGTTCTTGTATCTAAGTGTATAATTTCCTTTGCATTTTCCTTCCTAAAGCAAAAGCAATGGTTAAATTGATAATCAAATAGAATTTATACGACTTGAATATGCGACTAATATGCACGCCATCCCCTATTAAATACAGGGAAGAGATTCATTAAGCAGTCCTGTGAAAGAAGGGTTCATTTATGTTTTAATTTGAACAATCAGCAGCCTGCTGCATTTGAGGAATGTTCCTCAAAAAAGAAGATTATGTTATGGAACGTTTGATCCCTTGCCTTCAAATGACTGATCCACCAACTTTCAGCCTTAACCCCGAAAACACACTAGATGAGAAAGTCAAATACAACAAGAGTGCACATTTTAACATATAATGATGAAAGGCACCATCAATTTGGCTGGCAGCCAATGCTCAGCTAAGAAAAAGTTACAGTGTATAACAAGGTTTGGAATTGCTCCACCACTCTGAACGAGACCACAAGGCAAATAATAGGTGGAGATAAACAAGTATATATAAACATTCCATATTATTCATGTTTCAAACAAGTATATATAAACATTCCATATTATTCATGTTTCACTCTTTTCCATCTCATCTTATAGTAAAAAATGGATGATAAATAAAGAAAAAAAAAAGATGTAAACAGTTTTTCCTTTCTTTTCCCTGCTCTATTCTTGCTATCAGCCATAAAGGAAAGAAAAGATTTTTCAGTTCCTCACATGTTTCTTATCTCTTCTATCTCCCTACTTGATCACCTCTCATACCAAGCAAAGCTTTAATACAAAAACCATATTAATCTTATTAGAATGTGACAAAAGATGAGGGTAACATAGAATGAATTTCAGAAGAAAATATATGAACCAACTCTATCTTGAAGACAAACTACCTTGTCAACTAAAGCAATTAACCAAATCCATTAAGCAATTTGCTCAATAGGTGATGTGGGAAAGTCACGGGATCAACGAAATGGGATAGGATGGGAGTAAAAAGGATAAACAGAGAAAAACAGAGGGAAAAACGATGAAAAACAAAAGGGAGAGGACAGTATAGTTATCAAAAGAATTAGCAAAACCCAAGCTTAATTTCAACATAACTATGTCCACTCACCTAGTAGCATACCTGCATTGCTATTTCAGGAAAGGATTCCAAGGCATTGACTGAAATCACGGCACAACGAATAGCCAAAACCGCCATGGCTCTCCAAATGACATGCTTCTCAAGCTACAAACGGAAACAAAAACAATTTCCCTTCGGCATCAATTACTAACAATTGTAATAATTAATTAAAATAAATTTAAAATTGAACAAAGCTGATTTATGGAACAAAAAGAAGCATTTCATTTCAAACATTTTAAACCCATCAGTCCAAAGTACTTACATCCATCAAAACTACATTAACCAACTAAAATTTATAAAGAGCAAACATCAAATAACACTACCATAAGACCCTAACCCTAAATTCCCAAATTGCACCAAATTCACAAAATCCCCCAATTACAGAAACCCTAACATTTTCACCCTCAAAAATTCAAGAGCTAGTAAACTTGGTCACCGCCTTAGTGCCTTCAGAGACAGCGTGTTTGGCAAGCTCTCCAGGAAGTACAAGTCTAACAGCAGTCTGGATTTCCCTGGATGTAATGGTGGGCTTCTTGTTGTACCTTGCGAGTCTAGAAGCCTCTTGAGCAAGCTTCTCGAAGATATCATTGATGAAACTGTTCATGATTCCCATGGCCTTGCTTGAGATCCCGATATCTGGGTGGACTTGCTTGAGCACCTTGAAGATGTAGATCTTGTAGGTCTCAACGCTTTTCTTGGCTCTCTTCTTCTTCTTGTCTCCGGCTGCTGCGCCTTCCTTAAGAAGCTTCTTCCCGGCCTTTGGTTTCTTCTCAGCAGGGGCTTTCTCGCCAACGGTGGTCTTCTTCTCCTCCGATGGCTTCTCAGCTGGCTTCTTCTCGGCCGGCTTCTTCTCAGCTTTTGGCGCCATTAAGAATTTCGCTTCCTTTTCTTTTTGGAAAACAACGAAAGCTTTGAGCAAAGAAGGTTGGAAATTTTGGTTCCTTTTCGGCGTCTGATTGCGAGTTGGGAAATGAGGAATTTGGGGTTTGACATTTATAGAGGGGAAACGGAGAGTTTGATTGGAGGATTTCGAGAGACGCGGATTGCTAATGTGGAGTTTTCTGACCTTTGGATGAGGAATTTAGATCGACGGCTTGAAAAGATGCGTGAAGGATAGTTTACGTGGGAAGTGGATATAGACGTGGCGATTTATCATTCGTAGGAATTATGCTGCTTTGGATTGATGAGCTAGGATTGTGCGCGGGTGATCCGTTTAGCATTTCGAGACGCTTTTCGCTGCCCGCCCAAGTGAAGAATCAATTTTAAATTGTCGTCCATCGATATTGGAAAATTGCATTTCAATCAAATAAATTTTATCATTTATAAACATGCTACAATTAAACTTACGCTGATCTTAAACTTTTTATTTGAAATTAAAAGCAATTAATTAATTCTTTAATACGATTTTGTAATTTTTTTATAAATTAAAATATACAATCCAATCCAATCAAACGAGATTTATTATAGTAGACAATGATGGATTAAATTTAAAAAAAATATATAAAAAAAAGTGTGTTAGAAAAGAAAGTGGAAAGAGCCGAGTAAAATAAAAAGTATTTGAAAGAGTGTAAAGATAAGCATCTTACAACCAACTCAAAGGAGTTTTTGATTTGTCTTTGATAAATTATCAAAGCTCTTATATATAAACTATACCCATACTTCGATAAACTGTTAAAAGAATTACTTTTTAATAATTTTTATATAAAAGCTATCAAGTTAAATTCTCCAAAAACATCTTAATAATTAATCTAACTTATGAACCATGCCACGTATACTAGATTATTTTCATTGTTGTTATCTTGTTCCATTCATTTATTGCCCTTTATATAGTCATATAATCTCTATATAATATGCAAGAAGAGAGATAATATATTAATAATCAAAATTAAGTATATATTATTATTTATGTAAATATAATTATAGATTAATTAGTATTGAATATATAATTATGCATTGACGCCTGCCCCTCTTAAAAATGTTCATTTAATAATGGCAATTCATTTGAGAAAAAAAAAAAGGCAATTCAAAATTCATTTTTATATTCAATAAATTAATTAGATTGGATGAGGAATAACAAATTTTGTTTCCATTATTCATTATTCATCTCACAGTCACATTCCCATGCTTATTTCAAACCAGGGGGTTGTGATTTTTTATTTTTTATTTTCAAATGTTTATTAAAATTATGTTATGTGATAATTGACACATTTCTTGATACTCAATTCATAAAACAAATTTATCTCGTACTTATTAGATATTACGAGAAAAATAACTCATATTATTTTATATATTGTAAAGTTCCTTTTATTACAGAGATTATTAAAATGTATGTCATTCTAATACTGATTACTGAGATAATAATGAGAATTTGAGATTAGTACTCAAAAGCATATTGATATCAATGTGTTGATAAATGTTCACCTAGTAAGAGGAATATATCATATTCGTTAATATTTCACTAACATGACACTAACAACATAAACATTGGGCTCAATTGAAAATTCAAATAAAATATCTATAACTTATTTTTTATTAATATTTTATCAGTATTAATATATATATATATATTTATAAATATTTTAATAAAATTTTTATTTACGCATGCACGAAGTAATAGTACCAACTTTTAAAATTCTAATTACGTTAATTAATTTAATTGAAATGTCTTTCTTCATTAGAAATGACGAATTCATATACAAAATTTTTAAATCACAACGAGATAGATACATATATGGAATTTGCTCATGTTATATGGAATTAATTTAAATCACAATGCATAGATTCATATATGATCTAGTAATTATTATTTTCTTTGTCTTTATGAATTATATTTGTATACATATATTAATCTTTGACTAGATTGAAACATGTATGTATATATATATACACATATATAAATTTTTTTACAAGTTAAAACATAAATGTATAATAATAATAATAATAACAATAAATTCTTCAAATTTCACCACTTGTCAAGCAAATGCTCATAACAAGGAATCAATTATTGTAACCAAGAAAATGTAACAATGTAATTACCATAATTAACAGCATTGTTTATGAATAATATATTTTTATAATGATTTTGTTGTATATTGTCTTCTTAAATCTTGTTCATTATGTAATCAATTATATGTGAAAAGGGATTAATTAATCAATATGACTACAACATATTCATTAATTATTCCAAGCATAAAGTACGTTACCTCTAAGCCATTGTTATCCTTTTTTTTAGGGGTAAAAAGGTTAAAAATTCAAATCCATCATATGTAGCAAAAAAATATTATATTCAAAAAAGTATTTTATTAGAGTTTGAAAATTCCTAATTCAAATTTTAAATAAATAATTCTCTCAAAAAATTAAATAAATAAAATGAGAAAACAATTTTTCATTTTGTATGGATAATTAAAAATTTTAGTATGTGGTGCTATAATTCCGACATAATGCTTGATATAATATTTGATCTGTGATTCTAGTATTTCAAGTATAATACTTGATTTTCTTAACCTATGGTGTTACAATTCCGAGCATAATACTTGATAGATCGTTAATGTGTGTGGTGCTATTGGTAAAAGTAATTTATACTAGAAAAATTGAAACTAGTAGTCACATAGTTGGACTTAGAGCAGACTCGGCTTGGGTTCTAAATTGTTTGTCTAAGCCCGACATGAAGTCGGCCAGACTTGCATATCTTTGCGTGGGCGTTCATGAAGGCTCAACCAATCGGACTGAAAACCCCACTAGCCCAACACGCGTATCTTTGTTCTCTCGGGGTTGACCCGTTCACAGTCTCAGCAAGCTCTGCCCTGGAACTCTCATACGCTGATGAAAGCTCCCATCCCTGCAAGCCCCCCGAGACCCATGCTTCAAATCTAGAAAAAAACCTCCCATTTAATCCCGAAAATGAGGCTAACCCGCTCTCCTCGGCCTCTCACAACCCCTCACTTTTTCCCGAAACAGATATTTTCTTCTACATCCAAATTCTCCACTCAAGATAATGACGACAAAAAAAAAGACACCCAGATCATTTCCAACCTCAAACTCATTGTACGAGGAAGACAAAGCTGGAAGATCGCATTAAACGACACGGTTTTCCTAAAGCCTCAGCACGTCGAGGAAGTGTTGATCCAAACGTTGGACGACCCGAGGTTAGCTTTAAGGTTCTTTAACTTCCTTGGACTCCACAGAAACTTCCACCATTCAACGGCGTCGTTTTGCGTATTGATTCACGCTTTAGTTAACGTCAATCTCTTCTGGCCCGCCTCCTCGCTTTTACAAACGCTTTTGCTTCGTGGGTTGAGCCCAATTGAGGTTTTTGAAGCTCTTTCGAAGGCTTATGAGAAATGTAAGTTTCATTCGAGTTCGGGTTTTGATTTGTTGATTCAAAATTATGTGCAAAATAAGAGAGCTTTTGATGGTTTAATGATATTTAGGTTAATGAGGAAGTTTGATTGTTATTTATTTCCTGAAATTAGGACTTTAAGTGCTCTTTTAAACGATTTAGCAAAAATAAGGCAATTTGGTGTTGTTTTGGAAGTGTTTGATGAGATTCTTAAAGCCGGAATTAGGCCTGATATTTTTATAAACACAGTGGTGATTCGTAGTTTGTGTGAATTGAAGGATTTTGTTAGAGCTAAGGAAATGGTTTGTCAAATGGAGTCGAATGGGAGTGAGTTGAATGTGGTTGTTTACAATGTGTTTATTCATGGGCTTTGTAAGAGTCAGAGGGCGTGGGAGGCGGTTGAGATTAAGAATGGTTTGGTTCAAAGGGGGTTGAGAGCAGATGTTGTCACGTATCGTACATTAGTTCTTGGCTTATGCAGAGTGGAAGCATTTGATGTTGCTTTGGAGTTGATGAAGGAAATGATGGAGTTGGGTTTTCTTCCCAGTGAAGCTGTAGTTTCAAGTCTAGTTGATGGGTTGAGGAGGAAGGGGAAGATTGAGAATGCCTTTGGTTTAATAAAGAAAGTGGGGGAACTTGGGGTAGCACCTAATTTGTTTGTTTACAATGCATTGATTAATTCATTGTGCAGAGATGGGAAATTTGATGAAGCAGAGTTGCTTTTCAATGAAATGGAAAGCAAGGGTTTAAATCCAAATGATGTTACTTATTCTATTTTGATTGATTCATTTTGTAGAAGAGGGAAAATGGATATTGCACTTAGTTTTCTCGGTAAAATGATGGTGGCAGGCATAAAAGTAACAGTCTATCCCTACAATTCTTTGATCAGTGGGCATTGCAAGGTAGGAAATTTGAGTTTAGCAGAGTCTTTTCTCAGTGAGATGATTAACAAAGGATTGCAGCCAACAGTGATAACTTATACATCATTATTAAGTGGATATTGTAATGAAGGGAAATTGCATAAGGCATTTAGGCTCTATCATGAGATGACAGGGAAGGGAATTGCACCAAACACTTACACATATACCGCCCTTATATCTGGCCTTTGTCGAGCAAATATGATGGCTGAGGCAATTAGATTGTTTGGTCAAATGGTAGAGAGAAACATTGTGCCAAATGAAGTGACATATAATGTTCTGATTGAGGGGCGTTGCAGGGATGGTAACATGGTAAAGGCCTTTGAATTGCTTGACGAAATGGTAGAGAGAGGTCTTGTGCCTGACACATATACTTATAGGCCTTTAATAAGTGGTCTTTGTGCTACTGGTAGAGTGTCGGAAGCCAAAGAGTTCATGGATGGCCTTCACAGAGATCATCATAAGTTGAATGAGATGTGCTATAGTGCACTCTTACATGGTTATTGCAAGGAAGGAAAATTAGAGGATGCGTTGAGTGCATGTCGTGACATGGTTGCACGAGGCATTGACATGGATCTTGTGTGTTATGGTGTACTTATTGATGGAACTCTAAGACAGCATGACACGCAAAAGTTATTTGGTCTTTTAAAGGAGATGGATGATCAAGGATTGAGCCCTGACAATGTGATATATACGAGCATGATTGATGTGCATGGTAAAGCAGGAAATCTTAGGGAGGCTTTTGGGCTTTGGGATATTATGGTTGGTGAAGGATGCATTCCAAATGTTGTGACATATACTGCTCTGATAAATGGCTTATGTAAGGCAGGGTTCTTGGATAAAGCTGAGCTTCTTTGTAAAGAAATGCTGGTCAGTAATTTGCTTCCAAATCAGACAACCTATGGTTGTTTCGTTGATCGTCTCACTAAGGAAGGAAATATGGTGAAAGCTGTAGAGCTTCACAATGCAATTGTTAAAGGGGTTTTAGCTAACACAGTCACATACAATATACTTATCCGTGGCTTTTGTAAATTGGGTAGACTTCAGGAGGCCATGGAGCTTTTAGTTGGAATGACTGACAATGGTATTTTCCCAGACTGTATTACTTATTCAACTATAATTTATGAGCACTGTAGAAGGGGTAGTTTACAGGAAGCTATTCAGCTGTGGGGCTCTATGCTAAATAAGAGTATAAAGCCTGATACACTGGCATATAATTTTTTGATACACGGTTGTTGTGTTGCTGGAGAACTGAAAAAGGCTTTTGCATTGCGTGATGACATGTTGAGAAGAGGTGTTAAGCCAAATCAGATTACATATGATACTCTTGTTCATGGAACTCGTTTGAAGAATTCTTGTATGAACAATGATGGATAGTAAGCATGTTTGAAAAACGTTTTTTTGTGATACAAATTTTTTGACAGGAAACTGAACAGAGTTCCAAAGACCTGTTGTTAAGGGGCTGGCCTTAAGAGATGATATCATTAAAATTCTCGACCAAAATGAATGATGGTTTAAGCTTAATCGACTTCCTCAGGAAATGACAGGTTCATCCACTCCACTGCCAAAAAGAAGACAGTATTCTTTGGATAGTCTTCCTGTATATTACCATAAAGTTGTAAAGTAAGAGGATGTAGCATACGCCTGTAAGGATGGCGAAAAAGTTTACTGAAGCCTTACCATTCATTAGATCAAATGTAAGTTGTAATAAGCTCAACAAGGGCCTCCCTTGCTTATTGGTTGATAACTTCCACTGGCAATAGTTTGATTCAACAGGGCCACTTTGTGGGAAAGTGAATCTGCAACTCTATGCTTTCTACTTCTTGGTACCTCGCAGACCAGTTGCTTTATTGGCTGTAGATGTCAGCATCTTGTTAAAGATGCAATATACTCTTCAACTCCAACCAAAACACAAGAACGTGCATATGTTACCAAAACACAAGAATGGGCATGTGTCATAAAATCTCATGTCAGATATATTAAAAAAATACATGAACATTGTATCGATTTCTTGACATATACGTATTTCATTTCATTACCATGATGTAAAATGGTGATGAAACAGGTGAGAACTTCAATAAATTCACAGCAGACTCTTGGCCGGAAAGCCTGATGCTTTGGCCCTCCAGTTTAAAAACCGTAGCCATGATTGCTGAACAGGTTACTAATATGAGCTCAGAAGTCTTGCAATAGTCACACATCCCTTAACTTATACTTCAAATTAAATTCAAAGAATACAACAGATTGTGGAAATCAGAAACGGTCCCATTACAAAAAATATATGACCAACTTCATTAATATTTTATACGCATGTCACATTAAATCCAGCAACTAGCAAGCGTTCTTGTTCAGGTTGCCATGAAGGAACAGTTTCAGATATATTGCATACCAAATAAAATCAAATAATGCAAGCCACCATGTTAATCTGTAAGGGCACCACCCTGTTATGTGAGTAACCAAACATCCATTTTTTTAAAGTTGCATGAACAAACCTCAAAGGAGCGTGTACCATCCCCCCTGAAGAAGATACACTTTCGTTTAACGACTCAACTGTAAGACTCTCGTCATATAACCTCCACGCATAACAAATTATAAGATATAAATGGAAATCACTAAAACTTGTTCTAGACAATGACTTTAATATAAAAACTTGAGCAACAAACCAATAGCATAATTCAGTCAGGTCGATACCTGCGCCCCCACAACCTATTAACATTTCACTTAAAGCAAAAGCAGAAAGCATTTGATTATCTCCATTCCTGCCTCTTGGAGATTTCATAGATCCATTTAGCTGGCACGGCTTCTTATAACATCAAGTCCCATCTCAGTGGGATCAGTTGCTTGCAGCTCTACTTGAATACCATCCAACTCTCTCTTGAACCTGTCCTTGGAGCTTGCATAAATCATCTTGCTTCTCACCCTTGATGTGTCAGGAGACCTTCATACAAACAGTAAGAAAACATAAACATCAATAGTTAAAACGTACAGGCTTTGGAATAACAGTAAAACCCGACCAGTTTTAAACATATAATAATACCATGCAATGAAGAAAATCCTGCTTTTCTGGCAATTCTCAGCAGTCACAAAGTCAAAATCATATACAGCATATCGACACTCATCAGCAGGGAGGCTTGCAGTGAAATCCTCGTAGCTTTGGGTTGGCTCACCAAGCTTTTCCACAACAACCTGCTTTTGTTTCTCCTCAATCTTGAATACTATGAAGCGGTAAGTTCTTTTAGCCTTTAACTCTAGAAACTTCAGCTTGCAGTCATCATGCACAGCCATACCAGAAGCTGCGTTAGCCTGTAATAGTATGGGGTAGAATACATAAGCTTTCTCACATTAAAAACCCCTTCAAATTATATAAGACCAACTAATCCATCAGCTTTTTCTAAGCACCTTTTTTTACCCTTGGCAAGCATTCCCAAGAAATGAAATCATAAATGGGCTAGTTAAGAAATGACATGTCTTTGAGTTCTCTCCCATTTAGAAAAGAAGGGAAGGGCAGAACAATGACTCAAACCAATTACTGTCATTCTCACACTCTTTAAAATGAGAGCCCAGCTTCCTCAACCAACCCACAATGACTAACCAAACAGGACAACCACATTGATCCATCCCAGTTATTTTCCACTGTTTCAACAATGAACTGTAAACTTGAAATCACCTGAAAATTCTTCACATTTAACTGGCCTAAATGCAATATTCCAACCTTAAGAGTATTAACTAACTGGCAATGAACTGTAAACTTGAAATCACTTGAAAATTCTTCACATTTAACTGGCCTAAATGCAATATTCCAATCTTTAGAGTATTAACTAACTGGGGCCACTCTGAGAGATGAATGCCAATGAGACTGTTTGTGATAAAGTCAAGCAACAACGACAATAATAAAGGTAGTTGAGATGACATGCCATGGGTCATAAAAGAGACAGGCTTCTGCGGTGATGCATATCATCTTGTGGAAAAACATAAACTAACTGTTTTAAAAATAATGAGAAACAAAAAATCGAAATCCAAAATCATAACCTATCCAAAATGGACAATGGAAGAATGATCAAAGAAATCCCATTTTGAACCAAAGGTCGAGAAAGCCATACGGATTAGGAAGCTGGTGCTTAACAATCAACACTTCATTAAATATTATAATCCTTACTAATACAAGTAATCAAACATAAATTCTCAAAGCAATCACAATGGCAGATCCATGGAGATTAACTGAGGCATTTTCTTTTATCTAAAATAAAATTCATAAATTTGATTACGAATTTACAATCCAAAACGACAACACCGCAGCAGTCAGCAAGCAAGAGATCAAACAATTAAAATCGAAATTTCTATTATAAAATCATCCATTGGATGAAAAATTATAAAGGAAATGCAAATCTAGCAATCAAAATTTTTCTAAAAAATTAAAAAAAAATAAAAAAAAATTAAACTAAGTTAATCAGCAGAAAACACAGAGATCTATGTTCAAGATAACAACAAATCAGATCTACATTAACCAAAAAAAAATTTTAATTCCATAGCAAGTCAAAGAAGCAAAGATCAAAGACCAAGACTTAAAATGAAAAGGAAAAAATATAACAGCAAAAAGAAAATGAATACGAAAATCTCACCATGGCTATTTTAGGCAGAACTTGCAGAGAGAAAATCTAGGGCGACAAAAATATCTAAAGAGGTGGAAGAAGGAATTGAGGGCTTTCTCAAAGAGACTGAGATAATAATAAAAGGACAGCTCCCTTTCTTCTTCTTTTTTTCTTCGTGAAGTGAAATATTTCAGACCTTTTTTTTTTGGACGGCTCCACTCCGCTAAATATCATGATGGAGGTCGTGCGAGACAACGGAGAGAGAAAAGTTGGTCTGTCCAATAATGGAGCGACGCGTGGTTTAAAGTTGAAATGTCGGCTATGCCCCGAAATCTGGTTGCTTTCGCGGTCGGTTTTCGACTGGGATTCGTGAGATCGGCTCAAACAAGCGATCGTAACCTTTTTTATTCGGTCCAGACCAATGAGCCTGATGTGGCCCGGAATGATGTTGTGGGTGATACTGATACGCGGGAAAACTATGAAAACTAAGCCCAATTCGGTCTGGGCCGGATAGTTTTATATTTTGTAGTTTTATCTGACATAAAATGGACAAAAAAATATAATAATTAGTTTAAAATAAAATATAAATTATTTTAAACACAATGAAAAATAAGAATAAATATAATTTGATTATATGTTAAGTAAATTAAATTTCATAAAATCTTAATTTAAATATATAAAAATAAAAGATAAAAAATCATATCATTTATCATAAAATATAAAACCCAAATATTAGTTTTTTTTATAAAAAATTTATAACAATTATATCTTTGAAATTAGGTAACCAGAACTTTAATATATATATGTAACATCTACTATAAAATGAATAACAAATGTCGTAATCAACTTTAAATGAATTGAAATGATTGTAATTGTAATGCAATGTACCAATAAGTATAAATTGATTATGGTTCAACGTAAATAAGTGAGAAAAACTTGAAAGTTGAAATTAGCTTTCTCAAAATCTTAACGTAAAAGAGTAAAGATAAGTTAAATTAAGGTCATATCATTTATCATCAAATAGAAAAACCTTAATATTTTTTTATATAAACAATTTTAAAATGATTTGTATCATTCAAACTAATTATGAAGAATTCTTATTCAAAATAAATAGTTTCATGCAATTAAATAAATTTATAATGTTAAAAATATAAGATTTTTAAAAATTTAAGTAAATATGTGTCAATAAATATTAAAAATACATAATATTTGTTGTAAAACAAATAAAAATTGTCGTAGTCAGCTTAAAATAAATTATCATGATTATAAACGTAAAAAAAAATAATCTCTTTATAAATATTATAATAAACATTGAGAATAAGGATAAGAATAATTAATGTAAAATAGATAAAAAATGCCATAATTATTAAAATTACCTAATAAGTTTGATTGATGATTTTGTTGAAAACTTTGTGGAAATAAATTTAGTTCATTGCTTTTCAAAAAAAAAAATTAGTTCATTAATAGTAAAACGTTTAATTATTGGAACGGATCATAAGAAGCATTTAATTATTTTTACTAATGATTTCGACCAATTTTTCTTTTACACAAAACGAGATTCATGAAATTTGTAATCATTGTGGAAATTACATATTTCCTATTCTTAAGTTTAACTTTGATGGTTGAAATGGTAGGAGTTTAAATGAAAACTTTGATTTTTTTATATATTTGTATAAATAAAAATTATAATTACAATTAAATAAGTTTAATATAGATGACGTAACTATTATATGGAGTAGAATAAGCTAAAAGACAAACTAAATAAATAAATTAACAAATCAATGTAGGGTGGAAATTTAGGTCAAAATTCTATTATTTTTGGTGACATATTCGCATAAATAAAAATTATAATTACATATAAATAGTTTTTAACATAGATGAAAAATCAACTTACGGTGGAGCTCGAGCTTAAGACTTAAAAATATTAGATTCTTTTCTTTTTTTTCCATTGAAACAATACTTCATAAACATGAAAATCTTAATTTTGAATCTATTAGTTTAGTTAACTTAAATAAGAGTGAAATTTCAAGAGAGGGATGAATGAGATTCTTTAAAAACTTTTATAATTTTGAAGATGACAAATATTTTGTGAGCTTGAAAAGCCTTTTTGTTACTCTTGTCAAAACTTGACTTTTAGCGAAGTAAGAATTTAAGAATAGAGAGAAGCTTGTGCAAGTATTTTATAGAAATTCGATCTTTTTATTTACGTCATTTCTCTTAGTTACTTAAAGATTTTAAAATTTAGTATAAAATATGTATTTTCGAGGTCTAAGTACAATATTTACAAAACCCTTTCAAGACTAAAGTTTGAAATCTCTACTTTTTTAATAGTTAAAGGTATAATCAACAATTACCTGTTAATGGTTCATGTATAAGCTCTTTCAAAATGTAACAAAGAAACATGTAGAAGTTAAGATGCCTTTCTAAAGTTGATGAGCTCAATTAATATAGAAGACTGAGAAGTAAATGATGATTAGCTCAATAAATATAAGGCTTTGAAGATTGCAAAGACTAAAGAGAGAATAAAAACTTATTTAACGCTTTAAGCATGTTCTTCTTTTGATCTTGTGTTTTACTTATTCTTCTCAAATCATAAATTGATGAAAACCTTCAATCTATACCTTGGAAGCCTTTTTGGAGTCATTAGGGTGCATTAAATGCAAAAACTAGCCGTTTGTTACTTGAAAAACACGTTTAACGGTTACTTGGTACCAATACCTATCCCTTGGTATTGATCCTTTGAGCTGCAAGAAATTCAAATCTTGCAAGAAGGTATCAATATTTACTTAGTAAATATCGATACTTACAAGGCAATGGCATTTTATTTGATTATGACACTTTTAACACATTTTTACGTTAAATGAAAAGTAAGAATAAGTATCATAATCCACGTAAATGTTAAGTACAATAATGAAAATAATAACTTAACACTTCTCATAAATGAACAAAACTTTTCGTAACTGTTGCTATGTGAAAATAATCTTAACAAATATGAATTTGAATATTTTATTTATATTGATGGTAATTTATCGTGTTTTTTTTAAATAACTAAAATCGAATATGTTATATCATAATTTGAACACAATAATAAATTAAATCTTAAAATAAAATGTCAACGAAGGTTAAATCCAATAAGCATCCACTCTTACATTTTCAATATTGACAAATGAAAGTTAAAATTAAAAAGTTTGTATTTTTCAAATTTAATAAAAATAAACAAATTTTAAATATATTTATTGATAATTAATTCTATATGTACATATTTATATGCATTTTAAATAAAAATAAAAATTAAACCAACACTTCGAATAAGAGAATACATTCATTTATTGTTGAAAAAAAAATTATTCAAATGCATTTTGCTTAAATTTAGTTGGCGTTTAGTATTTTACAATGCAACGTAATTACAGGTAATGTGATTGCAAGTAATGTAATTATAGGAAAAATAACATTACAGTGTTTAGTATATAAACAAAATAATGATTAAAATGTAGGAAATATAACATTGCATCGTTTAATTTACAAGTATTTTGCTGAAAATATAATGTTAATTTTCAACATTATCCATATTTATTAAAATGTAAGTTTAATATACTTGTATTTTTTATTATTAATTTTTATATAATATCATATCTTAAATATATTTTTAATGTCATATATTTTATTTTTATTTCTTATTATAATCTTATATTTTTTATTTTTAATATAATTTTTTATATTATATATTTTATTTTAATTTCTTTTACCTATATTATATAAAATTTAATTTCTTAGATTTTATTTTATTTTAATTTTTTAGTTTTATATTATATAATTTATTTTAATATTTTTTATTTTAATTATAACGTTACAAAATATTTTTAATAAGGTAATAAAGTTGAAAAGTAAAACTATATTTAAAAACATTACAGAGTGCAATGAAATGTGATTGCATTAGTGTTGAACTGCAATCACATTATGTCTTTTGGTTGTAATGTGATTGCATTGTAATCTTACATTGCAGTGATTTGTTGCAAAACAAATACTATAATGTAATTTAATTAGGTACATTACAAGAAATATGTTCTCACTTTTCTTATACCAAATGCTACTTAAAAATAAAGATACAAATGCGAATGGAAAAACATTATATACTTTTAAACATTAAAGAGAAACTTATCCAAAATCTGAACTCCAAATTAAAATTACCTAATTAAGGCAATAAAATCAGGTAATAAATTTATTCCTTAAAAGTTTACTATAAGATTGTGAGATACTATAGAAGGAAAATTTTTTGCACTACAAACAGTGCCTTCTGAATCCCGAAATTCAGAAGCGGGAAACGAAAAATATTTGTAAAAGGCGCCCAAATTTATTCCTCAAAGATAAACAAATTCAAAATAGTTCCAACTCGCTCCTCATTGGTTCATTCGAAATACACACGGATCGCCCCAAAATAATCTTCGACCGTCGATAAGTTTCCCATTTAACGGCTCTCGTTCTCCACTGGCTCTACTCCAGCTCTTACAAAACCACCGCTATAAAATACACGAACATCCCATTATCCGCTCATCATCTCTCGTGAATTCCAAAATCCAGATCGGTCTTGCCAAATTCACTTCTTGAAGGGTAGCGGGTGTTGTCGGGGTCGGGTTGAACCAATGGATACCGGAGGAAAAGTGAAGAAGGGCGCTGGAGGAAGGAAGGGCGGCGGCCCAAAGAAGAAACCTGTTTCAAGGTCGGTTAAAGCTGGGCTCCAATTTCCCGTTGGAAGGATCGGGCGTTACTTGAAGAAAGGAAGGTACTCGCAGCGAGTCGGAACCGGAGCACCAGTTTACATGGCTGCCGTTCTTGAGTACTTAGCCGCTGAGGTAACTGAGAGTTAAATCATTCAATGATACATCCATTTGTTTTTTTTTTGTTGAGGATAATTTTTAATTTTGATGAATTTAAATTTCGATTCAGGTTCTGGAATTGGCTGGAAACGCAGCGCGTGACAACAAGAAAAACAGGATCATACCAAGGCACGTACTACTCGCAGTGAGGAACGATGAGGAACTTGGGAAGCTTCTCGCCGGCGTCACCATCGCCCACGGTGGCGTCTTGCCAAACATCAACCCTGTTCTTTTGCCAAAGAAGACTGACAAAGCCACAAAGGAACCCAAATCTCCATCGAAAGCCACCAAGTCTCTCAAGAAAGCTTAATTCGATCAAGAAACTCTCATTTTTAGGCCTTCTTTTGTTCTTATTTAGTTGTATGTGATTACGGGGTCTTTAGGATTTTGGTTGTTAATGTGGATGTGTAGGTGGAAAACTGTTTCAAAGAAAATTTAAGATATTATTGTTAGACTCCCATTATCATGTATGTGATCTTCATGGAAATGAAACTACTTGTTTCTTTACATACTCTTTCAGTTCAATTCTTTCCTCTGCTTTCTGGGATTTTTGTATTGAATGAGATGCTTTGCTTATGCAGTTTAAAATTTCAAGCAATTTTTCAGTTGTTTGCACATGCTTGCATTTGATCCTTTATTCCATTCAGCTTATCCCAGTGTGCCTTTATTCCTCGCTTTCTGTTCTTGGTATCTTTCTCTTTTTCTTCCAGTAATTAAGAATGAATTTGGAGAAAAACAAAAGATTAATACCTTCTGAAGCTGTTTCGTGTTAATAATGTAACAGTGGAAAAGAAAAGAACAAATAAAAGTTTAAATAGTTTGGGGTTTGGGGCATTTGATTGGGTATTTCCCCAAACGCGGTCGTTTAAGGTTTCTCTAAAGTCTTTGGCGAGGCCGATGTTTGGAAGGAATAAAAAAAAAAAAGAGGCTTTCACTTATGCCAATTGAACTGTGAACTGTGTAGCTTAGAGGCCCAATTCATACATTCAACATTTCAAATACAAGATAGGAACAGAACGGCCAATTTCACTTCTATCCAGTTGTTTTGGTTTCAATTTCTTAGGTAATCCATCACCTTACGATCTGAGATCTGCGGGTTTAACCAATGCCCCGAACAAGGGGCACCTTCTTTGCCCCTCAAACCACTCTGATACACAATCTGGGAAAACTTTCCCGTACTGATTTCTGAGCTTTTGCCCGCCGGGCGCCGCACTCACAGCGCTGAATAGCAAAAAGCATGCAGAGTTTAAACGGAGCCTTTCGTCTCTTTCGTACAATCCCATTGGCTGGGTCGCTTTCGGTTCGCAATTCTTGCTCCAAATTATTCGTTGGAGGTCTTGTAAAATTTTTTCTCCTCGGTTTTCTCTTTATCCAAACGGTGACATTTCTGGGCTCAAAAGAAAAAAATAAAAATCCAAAAAGCGGTTATTTACTATTTTGCTTCAATGCTACTATTAGATATTGATTCCTGAAAAGTGTTGGTAATTGCAGGGCTTTCTTATGATACAAACGAGACTGTTTTGAAAGATGCTTTCGAGAAACATGGTGAAATCATTGAAGGTAATTTTCTCGGATTCTTATTTTCTTTGTCGTATATTTGTCTTACGCCAGTAAAAACATGTTGAAATTTTAGCAGTTCGGGTTATTTGTCATCATGTGAGTGGGAAATCGAGAGGGTATGGATTTGTGCGGTTTGCTTCTGAAGCTGCAGCTAATGCTGCTCTTAAAGAAATGCATTCTCAGGTGAGGAAGTGATGAATTCATTAACTCAATTATTACCATACGTTTTTCTATCTAATATATGAGCAGTTTTGAGATTTTCATGTTGCATGTTATGTTTGTTTTTAGGTACTGGATGGTAGAAATATTCGTGTTGAGTATGCACACAAGGGATGATGATTGATGTTTTTCGACACAGGTTTGATTTCTTTGATGTTTGTAGGTATTGATTTCAGTCAATCAACGTAGGACAACTTGATATTATCATTGCCTTTCATATGTTCAATCAGTAAGAAACTTAGGGGCATATCAAATATCTTTGATGGATAGTTTCATTTGATTCACGAGATCTTTGTAACACATTTCAAATAAATCTCCTGAATCAAGATTTGAACCTACAACTAAACGGTTTTCTAAATCTAGTTCGTGTACTGATTAAGCAAGTGAGCAGCTCAACCTTTGAACATACTTCAGCGAGGAGGTGAAGAGCCAATATTAAAGTGCCAGATCTTTGATACAGAATAATCCACTTCAAGGAATGTGCCCATATCCATGGCCATAAATAACTTATAAACCAGTCTTGGAAGGGGTGGACAATTAACATATAACATACCTGTCAAGTTTTTTATAGATAAATACAATTGCTTTTGTCTGCCAGAGGCAGACTGTTGTAGATGGGGAGCCATTTTCTCTTTTTCCATTGGGTCATTGTGATTGAGTTTGTTGTTAGAGCACAAGTTACATTGGCAGAGCTTATATGCTCGACATGTGATGTTTAACCAATCCATCATTAGGACCATAATGAAAGTGTTTTAAAATTATGGTATAAGCTGCATTTAGTCGGTGTTGGCTTCATTTAGTAGAGACTATTTACCCAGCTTGTGCAACTCAACCTTGTAATCCAGGAATTTGGTGTTAGTGGGATAGTTGCTGTCCTTACATCCTTGTGATTTCTAATGAATGGTTTTTGCTCTTCATCATCATCATCCTAGCAAATAGCAAGTGTCATTATTATTTTTATTTTAAGTGGCTAGGAAGCGGATCATATTTAATGTGTCTCTATTTTGATTATGTACTGTAGGTAGCTCTGCTTGCCTCAAAAGTTTGACTGAATCTTGCGCCGCCATGTTGTGATGCAAAATGAGGATATTGATGCTGCTGCCTCATGGACTGGTTAATTTAAGTTTGCAGGTTGAAATGTGAACAATGGATTTCTTTTTTCCGGAAACGTTATAACTCAAGAGTTTCCATTTGGCATGGGATCGGGGGCATCAATTTCTTGGGTCCAAAGGGATGAGTTTTCTTTCATGGCATAATGATCTCCAAAACTAGGAGTTGGCTTTCTGAGTAGAATGTTTGTAGCTTCCTACGCACTAGTGACAAACTTGACGCTGCTTTTTCAAGCGGGGGTAGTATGGATTAGGGAAATGGCAGCTTAAAAGCTAGTTCTTTCTTTTTATGTTTTAGCTATATTTGACTGTTTGAAGTTGTATTATTTAATTTTTAGCTCTGGCAATCCAAGTTTCAAGATTAGCACAAAGAAATGCCATATTGGCAAATATCTTGGCCAAATGGATGTTCCCATATGAATGATAAACTTTGCCTTTCACACTCATATGAATAATAAACTTTGCCATTCCAATGTGAAAAGAGACACAAATGATAGCAGAAGAATAGTCAATATTTTAAGATGATAATAACAATAATAATGTTTTCATTGCATGTTGAAAATATTCTTTTGCTCATCACTGCTGTAGTTACATTCTACAAGTACTTTTGTTCTCTAAGGTACTAAAGGTAAGATCGTATCTTACAAACTCTGGCTAAAGGAAAAGTCTGTGAAACAAATCCTTGCATTATTGAACGATGTATAGTAGTATTCTTTTTAGCTATCTATATCATTCTCTGAATTTTGACTGTTTGCGGATTCAACAAAAATCAACCTTCCGCGCACAAACTGTACAAAAAAAACCAAAGAAAGTAAGATAGGGCGCGCCTGGGAATCATACACACTGGTTAAAGCGCTCTTCACGACACATAACAAAACTAACACACTTACTCTAAAGCGGCACTAAGCAGAGTATTAATCAAATTTTGTTACAGAAAGCAGAAATTTCTTTCTGTATCACAACATATGCAGAACTATTTTACAGAAAATCAGGTTTTGTTTAACCCCACATTTACTCAACGTATCAGATGGCAAATCACCATTGTCATCAGAAAGAAGCACTATTACTTAAATCTACTCGAAAACTCTGTCCAAAATTCTGAATTTCAGATAATATTAGATGCAAAAAGAAGTGCAGTGAAGGTGAATTTAAGAATTACCCTGCCATTCATGGCTTTCAATGCCTTTTGTGCCTCATTCTCAGTTTCAAATGTAACAAAACCAAATCCTTTAGGCCTTTGAGTTTTGGGATCTCTGATTAGTTTGGCTACATACAAAAACAAGACAACACAATACAATAATCGGTCAAACTCTATGATTTTCATAGAAAAAGACAATCCAATACAAGAACCGGTTAAACATTATGATTTCCATAGAAAAAAAAAAAGGAAAAATTAATTACCTTCTTTAACAACACCGAACGGTGAAAATAAAGTTTTAAGATCTTGATGGGTCGTGAAAAATGATAACTCTGCGACAAAGAGTAAGAATTAATTCCTTAAAACAAAACCCAAATTAATCACAGAGAAAGAGAAGGAACAGTAACTGTTAACGAAGAGTTTGCAGCCTAGTCTCTTTGCCATCTGAAGATGAAGTGCGGCCCGCTCTTTACCCAATCAATATTTTTTAATTTTATCCTCAGATGAGGCCGCTCTGTTTAAAGTGTCAACCGTTTGCTGTTGTCATAATCCCTCTCAATTAGCGGCGGATGGAGAGTGGTGGTGGCGGATGGAGAGTAATGGTATGAATTTTAATTTTTTTTTATTTCATATTAGCAACATATGAATTTATGAAAGAAATTGTAGTTAAATTATTATTATGTATTTTTAATTGAAATAGATTTAGTAATCGATGAATTTGAAAACAAAAAAACATATTAAGTATTGTTTAGTTTACGATACTTAATGTGAAAATTTAATGTAATTTTTTTATTTTATGTGATGAATTTAAAAATTTATATTTAAATTGTTAATAAAATTTTATATTAAAAGTAATTAATTGTTTCTCTAAATCGAATTATTATCTCAATTTATGACCGTCATTGCTTTAAAATGACAAGTTTATTAGAGAAACTTTAGATTCAGTCGCTCTTCAAACTACCATTATATTCCTTTTTCCTTCTATTTGATTCTGAGAGCTTGGTTGATTTGGTTTTGTATTTTAACTTAAAAGTTATTATAAAATTTTTATAAAAAAAATAATTTTTAAAATTAAGTTAAAATTGTTTGATAAATTTAATTTTGTAAGCTTTTTTTTATAAGTTTTAATTTTGGTTAAAATTACCATAAAGATTATTTTTTTTAAAAGGTAATATTGTAATTATTTTTAACAGATAAAGATATTTTTGAAATAAAAATAAAATTCTCATGTGTTTTTAAAAGAAAGAAAAAAAGCTCTTCCTTGGAGCTTTTTTTATAAAAAATTTTGTTTAAGAAAATTATTTTTTAAGAGTTTTTCAAAATTTTTGTTTGAGCTAACTTTTTTTTTAAAAGATAAATAAATTGAAAAAAAATTAAGCCAAATAGGCACTAAGCTTTGTTTTCCTATATGAAAGACAATACTGATCTTTCGATGCATATGGTGCCACCAAATGAATCCATCATGCATAACCTGCAGTAAAACAATGCAGAAGCTTACCCTTTTCCCTGCTTAATTGATAGTCTAGCAAAAACTACTCTATTAGCATGTTTGACTTGACTTTTTTTAATTTAAAAATTATTATAAAACTTTTATAAAAAATAATAACTTTTAAAATTAAGTTAAAATTGTTTGATAAATTTACTTTTTATAAACTCTGTTTTATAAATAAACTGTTTGGCAAAACAACTTATAGAAATGGTAATTTTAATTAAAATTACCATCAAGGGTATTTAATAAATAAATTTTATTAATTATTAATTTCTTTATTTAAAAAATAAAAAATTAACTTTATTTTTTATCTATTTAAAATAAAAATTTCAAAATATAAAATTTTTTTATATTACATAAAGTTTATAACATAAAAAAAGAGATGAAAGAAAGTAAGTCGACTATTAGAACACTTAATCCTAACAATGAAAGAGAACTCAAAAAAGAAGAAGAGAAGTATAAAGTGAGAGTAATAATTTAAAAAAATCACGTTTAGCTATTGATGTCTTTATCAACAAAGTTCACCTCCATGAACAATATTATCTTAACAACCATAATCAATAAATATTATCTCAATTTTCATCTAATTTATCTCAATAACCATTGACCTATTTGATTAATTATTTTGATCATAAGTATCAAGTATTATATACATCATAAAAAAATTAAGAATAAATAAATATTATATAATTATCATATCAAACAATAAACTGATAAATATCAACTAATAAAAAGAGTTTTCAAAGTAAAAAAAAAGATAGAAAATAAAATGAAAAACAAAATAAAAAAAATAACTTGAATGCAATTTCGAATTTTGAATATTTTTTTTTCTTAATTTTTGTAAGAGCAAAAAAAACCTACAATGATGATTTGCAGAAAAGGAGAGAGGAGAGAGAGATCGATAGGGAGAGAGAGTGAGTATTTTTTGAGAAAGAATCTTTTTAAGAAAAAATAGCTCTCTTAATAAGCTAACGTGTTTTTAAAAATAAAAAATAAAAAGATCTTAATTGGAGTTTTTTTTAGATTTTATTCTTTTAAAAAACTACTTTTTAAAAAAAAACTTTTCACGAAATCCTATTTGACTCACCTTCTGCTTTTAAGCAGTAAATATGTTAAAAATAAATCAATCCAAATAGACACTATATCTATTTCTAAAGGCAATAACAGCTTTAGAGTAGTGACTATTGAAAGAATATGAGAAATGGTAATCTAAACATGAGCAAGTGACTCTTCGTACAAACTGTATGTTTATGAATCTTTTTTTTCTTGTCACTACACAAATGCTCAGCTAACAACAATTGTTGTAGTTATAATTCGTTTCAATGTAAGAATCTCAAGCCAAGTTCTAAACATTAACAACAATTGTTCACTACTAATCTTCCATTTAGAGTACTCAGTACTGACTGATGAGAAAAACTTTCTAAAAATTGCTAAACTAGCTAGAAAGTGAAAGGGAGAAGAAGCTAAATCCTACGAATAAATTACATGTTTTATTCTTTAGAATAATGATTGTCCAGGTCATTTCATTCCTTCACATATGGCTTCTCAGTGTCAACAGAGTTAGTCAAATTTTGTTAGGGGGGCCAAATATAGAAAAATAAGAGTTAAAAATTTTCAAAAACTAATATGTTAAATTTAATCAATAATAAAATATTGATAATAGAAATATAAAATTAAATATAAAACTATAATTGATAAAATATAAATGATATATAAGATTAATAATCAAAATTATTTAAATATTATATATTTAATATAATTTCATTTCAATTAAGTATAAAACGTAAAGCATATAAAAAAAATATTCAAGTTAATTTCCTCTTACATAATCAGGATTAATAAAAAAAATGACACATTGATGAAATTTTAAACAACAATGTAACACTACAACTTATATTTGAGAACTATATAATAATTATTAATTTTTAAATATTAAAATCATAAAAATAAAATCTACGTAACATAAAAAAAAAATATGTCAAATAGAAGGTAGATACCATATATTACATAGTAAAAAAGAAAGAAAAAGAATATGGTTAATGATTTATAGAAATTTGAGAAAAAAATTTATAACACTTATAATATATGAATAAATAGAATAAAAATAAAAAAATAATAATATAAATTGAAAAAAAATAAAATTGAGTGAGAAATGTGAAATCATTTTATTATTTATTATTTATATTAATTATTAAATAAAAAATTATTTTGAGGAGACCACTAATAGAATATATAAAAAAGTTTAAAAATTTTTATATGTTAAGAAAAAAATTTTAAAAGTTATGGCCCCCCATCACATAAGGAGGTTCCGCCCTGGTGTCAGCACATAACATCTGCTTTCCATCCGAAAACAGCGGCTTCTTCCTGCACCAATGATTTCGAGTCAAAACCAACAAAAATTTATGTGCTAGTAGTTTTATTTGTAATGGAGTTCATATTAGAAAAACTATTTACAGATGGAGGAGAAATCTTCCTTCCCTTACTATTATGTTACAGCAATATAGAACATTATCAACCACCTATCTGCATCATAAAAGAAGAAAAGAAATTCAGACGAAAAAACAGAGTATACTCTGTTTATACTAACAACAAGGGTATAAAATCACCACAATAAAGCAATAACCTTTCAGGGATTCAACTAAAGGAGATATAGTAAAAGTTCAAGAACATTAAACAACAAGTTTCTCACGATCAAAGAAAAATGATTCAACCAAAAAATGAAAAAGAAAAGCAAAACAATAACATCAAGAGTGAAGATAACCAAATTGGCATGGTTTCTTAGGATTTTAGGCTGCATGTTTCTTTATGCAAGAAGTAAAGACATGCAAATGACTCCATGTTAACTGAGAACATCGAAAGCCATACAAGAACAACGAGAACAGTTCAAGTATCACTAAATTAAAATAAAAAAAAGGACCTTTCTATTATCATTCTTGGTTTGCACAAGCAAAGAGTGATTCATTGGAACGTCCAAGAAGTGAAGGTGTGAAACTCCAAGGAGTTTCCCAGACCCAGAACTTTTAAAACACATGGAATCATGAAAGAATATGAACAAATCATGCAAACAAATGGAAGAAAGAGTTGTTACCTTGTAAATGTAGTTTTCCTTGGAGACAATGTGGGTGCTGCATTTGCGGCACACATAGAAACAAACATCTGGAATTGTATCAAACGTAGTTAAATTTGAGGATAAGGACCCCGATATTGCAATCTTGGACGATGAAAGATCTTCCAGAAATGAACTCAAGATGATATGTAGCTGTGTTCAAGAAACAATAATGTTGAAACCTGAAATTCTGAAAAAAGTTTCTTAAGGCTCTTGATTCTTGTGTTGTTTATACCAGTTTTTGACCTTCTCGAATGAGTTTAATAGATGAAGTTTCTTGGGTTTACTTTGAGATGAAGAGAAGTGCGGTTGTGAATTGTGAAAGAAAGTCGTGCAATGGGTCCTAAAGAGAGCATATAAGAGCAAAGGGGACAGTGAAGGGACTCACAGCCAAAAAAACAAAAAATGAAAGGAAAGGACAGAAATTTATTGTTGAATCTAAGGCTAAACATAGATAAAATCCTGACCTTTAACCTCATGCAACTGCAGAAATTTGTAGAACTAGCATTTTTGCATGATATTATAGGATAGAATTAATGCATTAAGACCCTTGAGCTCGAGTCAGATGTCAATCCAATTTACAATATGTTTTCATTTATCACTGTTTAAGTTTTAGTTGCATTTTTTCGGGTAGTCTCTTTCTGCTTTCATGTTCTCTATATAAAATTCATGAAACCGTTTCCAATACTCACTCTTCCTCTCGCAAGAACCTTCCTCCTTAAAACCCATTTTCAGAAGTTTATAATCTACCTTTGATTGTTTTCTTGGAAACCGTCCGCAATGACAGAGTATTCATCCGCCGAGATTTTAGTAATGGACTCTTCACACAGCATTATACACACCATTAGATTTGATTGAATTCCACAAACTCGTTTCTACATATGCCGTAACTTTGGAAACCAGGTCCTGTTATCTGACCAACAGGTTACAAGGTAAAAACTCTTTTTGTCTCTCTCCATCTATCTATTGATCTATCTACATTCCTTCGTAAATTTTAAGTGTTCTGAATCCCTTAGAAACCATATCTTTTACAACAATATCAAGAAAGCATAATTTTTTCTAAGTCTTGAAAGATAAAGTGTTTTTAAAAATAATTTTTTATTTTTCACAATTTGCTCTATCAAGAATCTTCTTTTACTACTAATGCTTCAACTGTTCTTTGCATTCTTCGATAAGTTTGATGTTCTCGCTTTACATGCAAATATTTGCATCTCTTTATTCATAATACCACGAAATATAGGAAGAAAGTCCATTATTTAAATTTCTTGAACTGTTACTGTGTAGTATTTAACATTCATTAGTGACATAAATCTTGCAACTTTTGTTTGATTGACTTTACATTCGAAAGTGCTCTTGCGATTTCTTTAACTGATCTTTTAACTATGAATAGGAATCCATAATATTAAATTCTTTATGATGTATACGCTATAAATTTTCATGTGTCCAAACTTAGCTTCTTTACAAAAGAAATACAATATAATGTAGAACATTTACGAAGACAAAAGGAAAGGAAAGAAAAATGTAGATTAGTTTTGGGATATTGTACATTTTAACCCCATTAAGTTGCCGCCATTTTTAGCTTCAGATTGAGGTGTAAGGGTGTTACTTTTAACAAGTACCTTATTTCCAACTACAGTTCATTTCATTTGTGGCTTAATGAGCAATCTTGAAGAAAATTGTTTCATATTCTTTAGCTTCAATTAGTTTGAATTTCACTTGGATGAATGTGCGGCTCGGCGATCATTGGCATATGAACCATTGGCCAACGGCGAACGTGTCTTGCAATCAATGTCACAGATTGCTTGGCAAAAAATTTGTAAGTTACTTATAACTATGTTTTTGCCTTTTTTTGTCTTGGGATTATTTACAAACTGTATATGTATCCTATTATTTTTAGGTTAGGAACGGAGCATTGCAACATGTTCAGATAAAACTTTTGTACTTTATGGGTAAATTTGTTTTTTAGGCTTCCTCTCAAATTCTGAACTCTATTTTATTCTAAATAAAGCTATTGTCAAAAATGGAAAGTTGGGTTTCATTTAAAATGGAGGGTGTAAGAACGAGATGCTAATATGGAATGGGAACCGAGTGGCTTATGCTGACACAAAAGAGCCAGCTTACGACAATTGAATAACAAGAAAGGAAATTTATAGAAGCTTTCAAGTCAAAGTTTCAGTGAACATGCAAATTTTCGCAAAAGAAAGGAATTCTTGTTGATTTTCTTTTTTCATTTTAGCTCTCATTTTTTTTCTATTCATTTTGAGGATTCTTTGAGTAGTTAATACTGTGAATGGAGTTTAATTTACTATGTCAAAATTGTAAATGTTGTGGTCTATTAATAGTTTACTTGACATATCGCATACACAAAACAGATAGCCAACATTTTATACAGGGCAAATAATTCCATTGACCATTTTGATGTGCTCTAAAATTGAATTTAACATCTCTTTGGCAAAATTTATATAACTATATATTAAAGGAAGTCTCGAGGGGCTTTTAGGTTGACATTTGGTAAGCTCTATGCCTGACACTTGGCATTTTATATGTGGGACACATGACCCACTTGAAGTTTTTTTTAGTTTTTGTGTCTTTGAGAGGGCTTTGTGGTCATTTCCTCTCGCATTTAGTCTCCAAATGATTTTTTTTTCCTTTTCTCCTTTCTTCTGTTTCTTTGCTTTGCTTTGGATGGGCTTTTTTTGGTCGTTTGTCTAATTGATATAGGCATAGGCATGGCTTTTTGGTCTTTTTCTACTGTCATGCTTTTAGATTTTGTCCTTGCGCTCTAGGTTTTTCTGCTAATCCGTTCTTCATTTTTTTTGTCTATGTCTTCTCTGCTTTAACTACTGTTTTCTTTTATAATTTTATTTTGTTTTCTTCCTTTGTTTTGGTGCTTTTTTGTTCATTTTTTGTGGTTTTTGATTTGTTCAAGTCGTGTTTTTCTTGGTTTCTTTACATTTTTGTATTTCGATTTGTAATTGGTTTTTTTCTTTTTTTGCATTTCATTTTCACTGTTCTTTTACTGTTTCTATCTTTTTATTCTTCGTTTCTCTTTTTTCTTACCTCTCATTGCTCCACTTTTGTAATTTTGATTTTTTTCTTTTGTTTTGATATGTGGGTTTTGTGATTTGAATTTATTTATTTACAAGTTCTACTCTTTTTTAATTTGCTTCACGTTTTGATTTTTTCAAATTTTATTTTGATTATTTTCTTTCATGTTCTAAGTTAGTTTTTATTGTCTTTTCTACCAAAAATACATAAGACAGAATTTATGAAGAAAATCCAAACAAAAAGGACTAAATGCTAAATTTGAAGCCAAAACTTTTGGATTTTTGTCAATTTAGGGCAAACATTGCAATTATAACAATTAATGGCCAAAGTTTTCGGTTGGTGAGAGGTGTCTGGCGCCAGTAAGGTAGTTTTTGTAAGAGTAAGATACGGAAGTGTAGTTTTATAAGGAAGTCTTTTCTGTTAAGTTAAAATAGTTTAAATTATGACGTGACGTTTAATAATTTTTTTATTATGATATGTAATAATTAAATTTTTTAATATATAATAATTAAATTTTTAATATAACGTGTAACGATTATATTTTTCAATGACATCTAATAATTAAATTTTTAATATGACGTATAATAACTAATTTATAACATAATTTATAATAACTAAATTTTTAACATAACATATAAAAATTACATTTTCAACACGATTTTTTATCACGTGTAATACATGTTTTATTTCCTTGTCAACTTAACTTTTAATTATAAAAAATCGAAAACATTTGACTCTTGATTGTTATAATTGATATGCTTAATCCTTAATTGAAAAAGTGCTTAAACTTTTAACCCCAATTTAAGCATTTAGCCAACAAAAAATTATGATGATCCATCCTCAATAAAAATCCAAAAAATTTATGACGAATTATAAACTGAAAATAAAAAATTCATGAAGAATATTTCACGATATGATCACAAAAGAAAAAAATCCCGCAACATGGACCATTTCATATATAAAAAAAAAAACAACAAAAGATTTTGTCATCCCGAGCCCTTTTAGTTTTTTCCTTCTTTCAGTTTGTACCATACATGTGTTTTGTAGCTTTTTGACTTAACAGTAAACTATATTTTAGAAAAAAGTAGGGTTCAGGAAAACTAACATTTGGCGGAAAGTTTGATGGAAATTGTGGATTTAATCCAACAATTATTCCTATTAAAAAAGTCATTGTTCATCTGACCTGTACAAACCCTAAACGCTTCAATCTTAAGAATCATCGAACTGCAAAATCTCAAATGCTTTCCAATATTCATCATTAGAATGCAGTCCTTGCCCATGGCCCATATGCAACTCTGAGCAATGTTGCCGCATTCCAAGGCTTTTGATTTAAAGTGCCATATTCACTTTCCTCCAAGGCTCTGCCAACACTCAGTATGAAACTTTAAACTAACTTTATTTGATTCACTTCCTCCGAATCATTTCAGAACTGAATTTACAATAAACATTAATTTAAAAAAAAAATTTAAAGATACAAACAATTGCCCATAAATTGTACCAAATTGTATTTAATTTCATTCAATTCTACCATAGTCACATCCTCAATTACAGACCAAATCCTAAAAAAAGAGATGCAGAAATCAACCACATAAAATCAGAGAAAGTAAAAAAGCCACGCGATCTACTTTAGAAACCCCTAACCCTAACTACATAACAAATTTCCTTTTCAAGAAGAAGTAAACTTGGTCACGGCTTTGGTCCCTTCTGAAACGGCGTGCTTAGCAAGCTCACCGGGAAGTACAAGTCTAACAGCGGTCTGGATTTCCCTGGAAGTAATAGTCGGCTTCTTGTTGTACCTCGCGAGTCTTGAAGCCTCTTGAGCAAGCTTCTCGAAGATATCGTTGATAAAACTGTTCATAATTCCCATGGCTTTGCTTGAGATCCCGATGTCTGGGTGGACTTGCTTGAGGACCTTGAAGATATAGATCTTGTAGGTCTCAGTGCTCTTCTTAACCCTCTTCTTCTTCTTGTCTCCGGCCGCTGCTCCGCCTTCCTTGGGAAGCTTTTTGCCAGCCTTGGGCTTCTTCTCCGCCGGAGCTTTCTCCGCTACCGTCATCTTCTTCTCCTCTGCGGGCTTCTTCTCTGCCGGCTTTTTCTCTGCTTTTGGTGCCATTTTTCAACAGGGATAGGGTTTGTTTGGCCTTGGGGAAAAGAGGGATAAGGAAGTTATATACGAAGGATAAGCTAGACGAGATAATTCAGGTAGGAAGTTTCGTGGTCTATATATAGAGAGAAGTGGGAGGGGCTATTGGTTTGCTCGGGTTTCACAAGGATCGATGACGTGGTGGATTTAAACCGTGGGATAGTTTTGAGACATGGGATTGAATTGACGGTCGAGATGGTTTGGATTTTTGGGATACATTGTGTGCGGCGCGGATTGCTGAGTTGGTGTTATCTTGCGTCGTTGGATTGTGGTTGACGAGAAAGGGATATCGGCGTATGAGATAGGATTTTGCTTTTCTATTGACTAGGATCCTTGACGTGGAAAAGAAGTGAGGGTTGATGACATCAGGCGCTCTTGCGCGGAAGACGGACGGCTTTCGGCAACCTCCAATTTTTCAGTTAATGCAATTACATACGCACCCAAATATTATAAATTTCATAGTACAGTAGTATTTGAATTTTAGATAGATTTATTATATCATAATTGAAAAAGATAACCCCTTATTGCAATTGGTATTCCTAATTGATTTTTGGCTTTAATAATAAAAAATTTTCTGATTTATCTCATTTTATGTGAAAAAATTTTATTCTTTTGTTATATCAAAAAAAACTTTTATCTTATGATTTGCATTAATATAAGAAAAATTAAGAATCATAACGTGTAGTTTATAATCGAATATCCTACATCAATCAACCCGATTAAGTAATATTGGAGTACTCTATAATCTGATTCGACTAAGGTTCAATAGTAAAACTACTCCACATCACAAGTTCGAATTGTAATCTTAAAGTACACACCATCTATACTCGAATATAAATAATTATTTGTAATATTAAATTTTAATTTCTTATATATTATTGTTTATTTTTAAATTTCTTATAATAAATCTAATACTTATTAAAATTTATTAATTGTTCTAAATATAATTTTTAATTTTTTATGAGTTAACCTTGATTTATTAATTAAAATTTCATTAACAATATACATCAAAATTAATTTTCAATTTATTTTAATAGAATATTTAATAAATTTAATATTTAATGATAGTATTTAAAACAAATTTAAATAATAATTTTAAAATTTAATCAAATATTTATAAAATCTGAATATTTTACGAAATTACCAGATTCATTATAAGATATCTCAAAAATAACATAACCCTACTCATTAACATCAAAGCAAAAAATATATTTTGGTTTTAACTTTACAACATAAACGATTACAAAAGGATCTATACAACTATTTTAAATTTATGGCAACTCAATTAAGCCGGTTTACAAATCCATTCTAACTATCAACAGATTCCTAAAATTTGAGCAAGACGAGGATTATAATTTCTCAAGGTATGATGACATGCTCAAATAGAAGGGAATCAATGAGGAAATTTGTATTTTATATGATAATTTATTTGATATCTAAATTGTATTAAAAATTATTTATTTATGAAAAAAAAAACATAGAGTTGTTTAATAGATCCGCCTACTTGATATGTTAAGTAAGTTTTACCTAAAATAAAAGAAATAAAAATATATTTATGAAGGTTTAATTAGTGAATATCTTTTCAACATTATCTTCGAGATTTCTTTAGATAATAAATATTTGATTTTAAATTATATTTTAAGAAAGTCCTAAATGAGTGTCAAACACAATAGTAACTGATTTTTATTGTTCATGTAGCATATAACATGCCCACTTATAAGCTAGTATGATATTGATGTGGCCAAAATAATTTTCGTATGATTACATTATATGATACGTAAATAGAAAATATCAATTGAAATTAAATTTGAAAATTGTTAATTTTACATCAAAATTAAAAGATTTGTGTCCATATAAACCAAATGATAAAAGATTTTTTGGGCACGATAAAAGATTATAAACTTTTTTCAATATGAAGTGAAATACTTCAAGCACCTTTTTAATATTTAAGTCTTGTTGTATATATACATTTGAAGCAAACCGGTGCGTTGCACACGGTTCGTCCAGCTTATACCTCTCAGGATGCGGCTCACCCACTGATAACATCACAACGCCCTTTTTCTAAGATCAACGTGGCAAAATTTGAGAGTCCTGTTGAAAACCTTGTTCGAGCTTCACAACTCCCTCTTGAAATCTCCACATGACCAAATGTGAAAGCTCCAACTAGGCTTCCCCTTATATATAGTATAGATGTAATATCAATCTATTAAACGAAAACAATGTTGGTGGTTTAAATACCAATGGTAGCTTTTGATAGATAATCTTTGCAACCTTTAGTTTAGTTCAAACTTTTTTACCAAAATTTTAGTCCCACACTATATCAATAATTAATTTATGGACTAATATTCTTAATAGAAACATTGTGTTCTTTTTATCAACCTAATGTTTTGCAATTTGAACAGTCCATGAAGTAAATTACACTTTTTTTTTTATTCCTAAGAAGTAAGTGCTTGTTTGACCTGATTTTTTTTTTATCTTATCCATCTCTTAAAAGAAAAAGTCAATCCAAACAAGAATTTGAAAAAGCTTTTAAAAAAATAAGCAGTTTTTTTTAAAAAATAAAATTTTGAAAAAAAAAAGTTTTAAAAAAACGTCCAAAAAGGAGCTTTTTCTCCTTTTTTTTTTTAAACACGCCTCTTTTTTAGAAAAAATTTTCTTTTTATTTCAAAAATGTCCTCATCTATTAAAAATAATTTCAACATTATCTGTTTTTATTTTTATATGATTTATTATTAATTATAAATTTTATTTTATATAAAAATACTTTTTATAAATAAAAAAATAAAATTAACTTTTTTCCATTATGAATAAAGAAATTTGTGACTAAAAGAAAATTATTTATTAAATACCCTTTATGGTAATTTTAATCAAAATTAAAACTTATATACATTATTTTGTCAAACAACTTATTTAAAAAAAAATTATAAAAGTAAATTTACCAAACAGATTTAACTTAATTTTAAAAACTATTATTTTTTATAAGAGCTTTTAAGTTAAAAAAAAAAAAACAAACCAAACAAGCTCTAAGAGTTAATCAGTTTATACTAAACATTGAATCAACCATTGTGTTTTGCAATGAGTTTACTCTGCCTTTTTAATAATGAAATCAAATGCATCAAACTATATGTGACGTAAACATAGGCAACTTTAGTGATATAAAGTTAAATCAAAGAATGGGCTAAGCTGTATATATTTGTTTAATTTGCTTCAAGCCATTACCAACATTAAATCATCTCAACATCCTTATCTAAAGTACAAGATTAAATGATATTTAAGCAAATTCAACCTTATCACATTAACTACAAGTAATGATGGATCTAGGATTTTGTATAAGGGGTGGCGAGTAATCTTACAACGTCATGTATCAGATCAATAATTTGATTCGAAGCAAAAAATTAATATTTTTGAAATAAAATTAAATTAATAATTTAAATATAAATTTTCAAATTCATCAACATAAATAGATATAAAGCAAAAAAAAATTAACATTAAATTTTCACATTAGACATCGTATACTATGCTCGATATGCTTTAATGCTTTTAAATTCATTTATGATAAAATCCGTGTCAATGATTTTAACAAACTATTTCTCAATGTAAAAGATAAGTGAACTAACAAGAAAATAATCTTCCATCTTATTACGCAATCTTATATTTACAATTTTCTTAACTGAAAATGCAGATTCTGGAGTTGCTATAGAAACTGAAAGGGTTAAGATAAGTCAAACCAATTCGATCTAAAAAATGATACACAATTATTTTTTCTGTCTTTGACATTAATTGATATAGCTTTAAGAGAGTTGAAACACTTTGCAAGCTTGGATCTTGCTTAATATTAAGTTCAAAATGCTTCAATTCATATTTCATATGTAATTAAACCATTTAAGAGAAAATATACAATTGATTTTTTTACCTTTAATATTAATTGGCATAGCTTTGAGAAAGTTAAGGAAAAAAAGAAAAAAAAAAGAAAAAAATAATTTCAAAATTTACGCCTAGATGAGTTAAGGAAAAAAAGGAAAAAAATTTTAAAATTTGAGCTAAGGAAAAAGAGAAAAAAAAAAAAACATGGATCTTGCATAATATCAAGTTCGATGTCATCAAACTTGAATAATTAAATCCATCTTTAAGATCAAAAGAGGGGTAAAGGAAAAAAAAGAAACAAATTAAAAAAATAATTCCAAAACTTAGACTAGATGAGTTAAGGAAAAAAAAAGAATTTCAAAATTTAGACTTAGAAGGAATTGAATCTAGACATTCAAAATTTAGATTAAATTCTTTACGACTACTCCAAATTAGCTCATTTGATTTTATTTAAGGGTGGCAAAGTTATATTTTCTGACTTTTACATATATAAAAATTAAAAATTAAAAATTGACAGGCAACGTTGTTGTGTATTTTCCAAGTTAAAGTATAAAAAATTTCAAGTTGTAACCATTAAGATACATGGTATATTGATAAATACTTTGGTCCAAAAAGTTTCATATTACCAATTATTAAAGTGGCCAAAAATGTAAATTTGAACTATATTGTTCTCAATATGTGTCAAGGGTTATATTTTTTTTAATAATATGGTCAAGAGTATCTTAGGATATGTTTAGTTCTCGGAATAGACAATAATTGAATATAATAGTTATTACATGAAAATATAATAGAATAGTTATTATGTAGTTTGATACGATAAATGGAATAAAACAAGAATAATTATTATGACTTATTATGATGTTTGGTTGGTAACAATAATTTTAGAATAAGAAAATAATAGAAAGTAAAAAGATAAAAATATTCTTTATTATATATATGATTATTTATTTTTATTTTATTTTTTAAATATTAATATTTTATAATTTAATTAAAATATTAATATTTTATAATTTAAAATATTAATATTTTAGTATAATTTAATTTTTAATATTTTATTTATAATTTAATATTATTATGATTAAAATATTAATAATTTTTTATTTTTTATTTGTACTCATTAAAATTTTGATATATTAATAATTTAAAAAATAAAACATTAATGGTTTTAAAATATTAATATTTTAATATTTTCATCATATTAATATTAATAATGTTTAAATTATATATAAAATATTAATATTTTAAAATTTATAAATAATTTTTTCTCTTTTATTCTTTTTTTTTTCCTTTTTCCTTTCTTCTTCTCCATGGGCCTGCCATCGAAAATGTGACCAGTGTAATGAAACACCAATCTGGCGCACCATGTAGCCAGATCTAGCCACTAAGGCGTCAGATCGACACTTCACTATGTTAGATCTGGTCGTGGAGTGCCAAATTCGACCGTGGGGATCTAGTTGGGAAGCACCAGATCCAGTGCTTCTAGCGGTCAGATCAGATCGTGGATCCCACATCCGATGATTCTTCGATTGAATTTTGTCGCAAAGGACTAGATAGACGATTTTCGACCATATTCGATCGTGAAACCGTCGTCACCACCGCCACCATTGTCATCTCTTGTGATTAGTGTAAGTTAAAGAGAGAATGAGAGAGGAAAGAACGTGAAAATAAAGAGAAAAAATAAGAGAAAATGAAAAGAAAAAAAAAATTTATAGGTCTAAGGTTGTAATATTTCTAAGTTATAAGAAATATTTTAGTCTTATTACATTTCAAAGCTATTCCCCTAGTCATGAAATAGCAAAACCCATGGGAGAGCTTGGGTTTAATCAAGCCTGAGTTTTACCCCATTTTAAGGAATAACTATTACTAAATAATAGTTATTCCTTATGACATTGCTTACTAAACGGAGGTAAAGAGAAAATATGGGAATAAACACGAAATAGCTTTGCTATTCCCTGTACCCAACATGCTATTAAGGTTTTACTAACACCTAATTTCCCCTTCGGGTGATTTAAGGACATAGTTTTCCGTATTGATTAAATGCATTCAAGATTTTACTCTCAAAATATTCTCCATTAGTATCGAACCTTGATTGATAGAGAAAGAAAACTCCTATACTTACTAATAGAATTTGCCCCTGTGGGTATTGCTATGTTAAATTGAACCATAAACTCAATTTTAAATTTTCATAAATTAAACTTCTCAAGAGGTAATAATCCCACAATAAAGTTAACTTGTCATTCTCTCTCTCCCTAATAAGGATGTGCAAATGCAAACCAAACCAAATCGAATTGAGTTCCTTTTTTTAGTTCAATTAGTTTGATTCTTCGAGTACTTCGGTTAAGGTAGTTCAATTATTAATGTTAATTTAGTTTAGTTTCGGTTAGAAATTACTAACCGAACTAATCAAGCTTGAAAAAAGGAATGATGAGGTTTTCGCATGGGAAATAAATCATAAACTATTTGTTATTGTTTTTATTCATATTTTTTTAATTATTCGTTGTTTATATGAGTATCATCTTATTTATTCTAATTGTTTATCATTATTTTTAATATTTTTGTAATTTTGATTCATACAAAAATGCAACATAAATAAATATATGCAAACAAAAGAAAAATAAAATTCTCAAGTTCAGTCTTCAAAAATCGAACCAAATTAATTGAATTAATTCAGTTTCAATTAATTTAATTATTTGTGAAATTCAGTTAAATTTTAATTATTTTTAAATATAAATAAATTAATTTGATTATTAAATAACCACAATCGAATTAACTCAAATAACCGTTTCCTCTACCATACTTCCTAAGATCCCTACTCAATATCTTATATATATATTATGTCATGATTGGGCTTAAAGGGAAAGTATCTAGCTATTTGAGCCTTTCTGGAATGGTCCATTAGTCCAGCATATGTCTTTCCAAGGGCCCACATTAGCCCGAAGGGGCATTTTCGTGACTGCGAACTTAAACCCCACAAAGCCCTAAACAAGTGTGTTCAATCTTCCCCCCGCCCCTTAAAACCCAAACCGGCAAAACCCTAGTGCTGCCTTTATTTACTTCTCGTCACTCTCCTCAATCAACCTGGGCGCGGCCGCCATATTTGCTTTCAGGTAAACGCTCATTTTTCTCGTAAAATTTTAGATCCAATTAGCTCTTCGAACTTTGTCTTTGTTTTAAGTTCTCCCTTTTGTATTTCAGTTCTTCCATTGGAATCGGATAGCACCTTTGATTTGATTCTCCTAATTAGTTAGTTTTATCTACTTATCTTTGTATTTTGTGTGTTATTAATTGTTTAAGAAACTGAGAAGATTTTGGGCTTCTGGGCTAGTTAAGAATCAATTGTTTCTTTGTATAATGTTTCGTGCCCTTAAATTTTTTTGCTTTGCATTCTTGTGTTTTAGCATTAAATGGCTTAGAATAATTTTAATACCCAGAAAAAAAAGTTGGGTTTTGGTTGGAATAAGATTCTTCATTTTTGTTTGAATGAGAGAGTGGGACAGAGGGATATTGTTGTGGTATATTAGTGTTTGGTAGAAGATAATGCTAGCAAATTTCAAGAATGATCTACTTTTTTTTAATATGATTTTGAAGTATTTTTTAAAACCATAAATGCTTGATTTTTGTTCATTGTGAAATCAGCAGCAACTTGCATTTGGAAGGATGGTGAGAGTTAGTGTTTTGAATGATGCGCTCAAGAGCATGTACAATGCAGAGAAGAGGGGCAAGCGACAGGTCATGATCAGGCCTTCCTCAAAAGTGATCATCAAGTTCCTTTTGGTCATGCAAAAGCATGGTTTGTTGACTATTCTCTCCACCCTTATTTATTAAGAACTTAAATGTATCTGTTGCAATATGAAAATGCTGATACATTTACTTTTTGATTGCCATTGCAGGTTACATCGGAGAGTTTGAGTATGTTGATGATCACAGAGCTGGCAAAATTGTGGTTGAACTGAACGGGAGGCTGAACAAGTGTGGGGTGATTAGTCCTCGTTTTGATGTTGGAGTCAAGGAGATTGAGGGTTGGACTGCTAGGTTACTTCCTTCAAGACAGGTTAGCGTAGAAGCCTTTTGGTGTTTAATTTCTGTATTGTCTTTTCATAGGAATTGGTATTTGCCAAGATCAAGAAATTTTGTCGGAAGAAAGAAACGAAATACATTTTAAAGGTGGGAACAGGCTTTGATTTATGCATCTTATCTTGCTATTTTGCTGAGTGGTATGTGTTGTTTTTATTCTCATAGTCCACTAGATTAGATTTTATGGTTGACATAAGCTTGTGTTGATTATGGAGGGTCTATTCAATTGAAATGAGAGTGCCATGTTCATCTGTTTCCTTATTGCAGTTTGGATATATTGTGCTCACCACGTCTGCTGGCATCATGGACCATGAAGAAGCCAGAAGAAAGAATGTCGGTGGAAAAGTACTTGGTTTCTTCTATTGAGACAAATTTATGAGATTTTCATTTTTGATTTCTCTTCATGTTGAATTGGATAGTTTTCCAAGTGTTGGTGCGATTCTAATTTTGTATATTAGGGACTATACTTATGTTTTGGTTATGATGTTTGAGATTATTATGAATTTTTGGGTTTTCCATCGGTAATAGTTGTTTGCCTTTGTTTTCAGACAGTTGAAAGAGCTTTCCAATTTAGAAGTATGTACTGATTAATTTTCTATTCTCTGCTTTTTCACAAAATTTTATTTGGATGAACTAGCATATTTTCCTTTCTTCATGATTTTGGTGTTGTGATCGTTATATCCCAAGATATATTTAATCAATTAATGGTATACTGGAGCCTGGATCGTGGATCATAATAACACTTTTCTCGTGAGGCCTGAGTTCCTCACAGTGTGAAATTTTACTGTGCTGGTTGCTTTTTTAAGCTGACATTTTCTTCATTGAGAAAAAAAAGGGGTTGAAATGAAACCAACATAAGATTGGTTGTTACTTGTATGGTATGATAACTCTTATGGGCTAATGGCCTGAATATACATAGGAAATTAGGTGTAATCTGCCACCAGGTAAACATTGGCCAAATGGAGAATATAACAAAAAGTAGTAATTGATTTTATAGCTGGTCTGGTCGTGTGAAAACTTTTAACAGTTTACGTGTCTGATTGCTGGCATTAGGCAAGCAAAATCTCGAGATTCAAGCTTCTCATCAATTATTTGAGGGTAAAATATTCCCGTTTATTAAGTTTTAATTTAAATTTTAAGTGAGTTTATTAACTTTTAAAATAATCGTTTCAAAAGTGTAAACATCTTAAATAAAAATATGAAAAAATTAAAATATTTTTTATTAATTTTAAAAAATATTATTACATTTTTTTAAAAAAACAAAAGGCATCACCGGTGCTCGTTTCCTACGGTGCTTTTTTTAATTAATAAAAAATTATATAATAATAATTTAAAAATAATAAAAAGTAAAATAATTATTTTTATATTGTTACATTATTAAATTAATAAAAACATTAATAATTGAATTTATGTGTATAATACAAAATATTTTTTTAAATCAGAGTATTTATTTTAAAAATTAATGAACCCGTTTAAAATTTTAATTCAAAATTTATAAGATGGGATATTTTACCCAATATTTGATCTCTTCATTTGACCGGCTTGCTAGCAATGAAACTAATGATCAAGAAGCACATTCTTTCAGTCTTTTTTGCCCCAACATATGTCTAAAAAAGGTTGAATCTGTTTTGATGGATAAGGGAAAAAGAAAAGCATATTGCCGAATACACAACATACGGAAAAATTCTGAATAACCATGACCAACCTAGATATCAAACATAAAAGCAACAAAAATTACAGCAAAATGAGAGAAACAAACAAGGTCTAATAATATACTCAGATATATGGTATAAAGAAAACAACCAACTGTTTCCTTTGAATGTAGAAAAATAACTTAACTGTCACTCTGTTACTAATATGCTTGAGCTACAATGATACCATTCTAGATGAACTGCCAAAGGGTCTGTAGTTGCCCAACTGATCAAACACCTGGGTACAATTCACGATCATGATTCATTTGTATGCTCATCACCATCCTCATCATCGCCGTTGATCTCGCCGTCGTCGCACGTCCTTGATGCCGCCATGTTGCAAAAGTCGCAGTTGAACACCTAGATTGAGACCATGGATGGATTTCTTCGAAGAGAATGAGTAAAAGAGGGGTTTGTGTGCTTTAAAGGAAATGGTACTGGTTTGTGGGAAGAGTATCTTCCAAGCATATGCTTGAAAGCATTAACTTTCTGGCCCATACATATATATTTTCTTTCTATTTCCAACTTTATTTAGTTTTATTATGATTATAATTACGGAGAATGTGGGCGTGTAACAAACCTGAAATTCTAGCAATTTGCAGCCTCTGGAATTTTCTATTGCAGTCTGCCATGTCATCCTGTTTTGGACAGTCTAGTCTTTCTCTTCGATACAACAGGGCATTTTAGACCAGAGCTCGCTAAGACAAAAGGCTTCCATGCCATTTGATTGGTATTTGCCAGAGATTGTCAATACATCGTATTAGCATGAGCCCATGAGCTATAAACAAAGGAATATTCTTCCTCTTTCTTTCCTTTTTTATAAATTTTAATCATCTGAGAATAATAACAAGTTAAATTTACTCAAACATGCAATGATTCATGTTGATGATTGAATTCCAATCTAATCATGAACGTTCGAGTGCTAATATATTCAAACTCAATTATTGCCATCGTGGCGAGAAGCCTCCATTTGAAGTATCTATCCGCTAATGGAGCTCTTTGTAAGCTGGAAAACATTGGCTGTCCATGAGGATATCCGTTGCTTGGTCAACCACCTCCACCATGTGAGTTTCAATTTTCTTCATAACGAGGTTAATACTCAATAGAGTGGCAGACGAAAGATTGAAGTTCGAGTTTCGATTCGCAATATTAAAATTTTGTATTTTGTTATTTGAGTATCGACTCACGACATTAAAACTGTATTTTGTTATTCTCTTTACAATTTTTTTTTCATTTTTTGATTGATGTTTTCTCTGTCTTTTTATTTATTGAAATATTTTTATGTTGACAATTTATAATAAAAAAAAGAAATATGTACTAAAAGAAGAAATTTTTTTTAATATATCTAATTTGAAATTTTAATTAAAATGTTATATTATGAAATTATATATGTTTTATATTACGAAGATAACTCCATAGGAAAAATACAAGACAAATAAAAAGAATATCGACATATAAATTACAAGTTATTGGTTTTCCTTAACAAAGAAGGCTGACAGAAATGGGAAGGAACTGGTCCAACCGTCCAACATATAGTAGTATTTTTCCTTTTAGTAACCAACCCATGTTCTAGTTTTGGAAACCCAACCCAACTGATCGGAGTTGCCTTGGACAGCTTGACTTGGTTCCTACGTCCATTGATATCCAATTTGTAGATCCACCTGAATTTCCTGACCGCCTGCTCCTTCTGTGATTTAGGTAAGTACGAGTTCTTTTCTGATGTAATGAAACACTAGATCTTTTGCTCTAACCCCAAATCGTCCCCAACTGCCAGTTGTTAACTCAACGCCTAGTGATGATTAGGATGCCAGCTCACTCCCCCCAGCTCCCTATTCCCTATGGCCCACACCAGTCATACAATATCAATCGAATGAGCCACGTTGTAATTGCCAGAATGTCAAACTCATGTGCCACGCGTTGTGATTTGGTTGGTTAGAGTAAAAACTTGAATTTTTTTATTCACTGCTCTATGGTTTGTAAAGAGAGAGAGAGAGGGGTGGAGGAAATCATCAAAAGAGAAGCTTAGGAAAGAGAAAGTCATTCTCCTTTTTCTATCTCTCCGTTGCTACTACTGGTGGATTTGCTAGCGTGCGCAGGGGTTGATCGGTGCACCAGAAAAAAAAAAAGTGCGAACGAAAAAAAGGGAGAAAAAGGGAAGAGAAAGCGGACACTGCGCATTTTAGCAACCCCATCTTCCTCGGAGAAGCTCGATTTTGTAGGTTATAATTTCTCTTTTTTTTTTTCTTTTTTTTTTTCATTTATAATTAGAAAAAGAAAATAGAAGAAATAACTATAATCAACCAGCCAAACAGATAAGAAATTCAAATTATAATTGCCATGGCCTTTAAGATTTGACTTTTTGGAGACCTCTCCTATCTGTTGTTCAGTCTCCGATCCGGTATCTTTTTATTATTTTCTCGTTAATTTTTTTATGTAATTACGTGGGTTCGAGAGTGGATATGTGAGCTTTCGATTCTGACTTTTTTGTTCAATTTTTTCTTGTGTGTGTGCGCAGATTTGAGAGGTTTTCTTTGTCTAGTGAAATTTGTCAATGGCTGCTCCACCTGCAAGAGCTAGAGCTGATTATGATTACCTCATAAAGCTTCTATTGATTGGCGATAGCGGTACTTTGATCTCTGAAACCAGTTCTCTTGCTTTTCTCTCTCGTTTTCCTCATAACCAAATAGATCTTCAATTTTCCCCGGTCTTAATACTCTCGCTGAGATTTGTTTTCCATACATTTTGCTCGAAACAATTAGCCATGCAAGTAGATTTAGTTCACATTATAATGTATTTCGTGTCTCTCGATTTCATTTCTATGAAATTTGGATGAGTTTCTTTTGGACTTTTACTTTTAGGTTTTGAGAGTCAAGGAATGTTTGAAGAAGCCCAATTTGGGAGCGTTTATTGGTTAAAATGGTTGTCTTTCGGTTTTGCTAAATACGGTTAGGTAGGAGTAGCAATTAGCTCCATGTACTTTAATTTCAATGATTTTTGGTTATTTGAAGTTGATGTTTTCATGATTTCATAAAATTTTAATTAACTTCTAGATTTAGCACCAAAATAATTTTCTTTCTCACGAAAATGATGGTTTTTTTCCTTTGAGATTTAGATGCCTTGATAACTTTGATAGGCATTTGAAGCTTGCTAGGAGGACTCTAATTGTTTCTGTTGTTTACATATGTAGGTGTGGGTAAGAGTTGCCTTCTTTTACGGTTCTCAGATGGTTCCTTCACAACAAGTTTTATCACCACCATTGGGTGCGTATTTTTCAAATGGAGCCTCTCTGTCTATTTTATTTGTATCTGGATGAAATTTCCTGACTTCCACAATGTGATTTTTTTATGTGCAGTATTGATTTTAAGATAAGAACCATTGAGCTTGATGGTAAACGGATTAAGCTCCAAATTTGGGATACAGCTGGACAGGAGCGGTTCCGGACAATCACAACTGGTATGTGTTTTGGTCCTCATAATTCTAACATTTCAATCTTAAGGAATGAGATGGTGTTGTTACTTGTTATATGCATGAGGAAAATGATATGGTGGTGTGTTATGACATTGCGATCATCTACTTGGAGATTTCCAGGCTGAGACCAATTTGGCCTAAATTCTTCCATTCTTTTCCAAGTTTGGGAGAAGAAGAAATATCAGAGGCCTTTTGTTGGAAGACATGTGCTAAAAGAACTACAAATGGAAAAGAAACCTTTGCTTTTGGGGTGGGGTGGGGGGGGGGGGGGAGAGCAACTTTGAGTGTTATTGATAGTGGCTTATAGACACTGCTCTGCTGTGAAAATCTGGTAGCTGAATGTAAGAGGAGCAACTGACTTATCTATGAGGCCTAAAAACACTGGCCTTGGTGCCTGCTACAATGGGGTTGTGAGCCTGCCTTCGTGTACTGGATTATCAAGTTAGTCTGTAATTGGAAATCATTGTGATCATATACAGTGGGTCATGCATTGTCTTATTGCTGAGAAATTCCCTAGCAGAATTCCATCCATAGGCAATGACTGCTCTGCCTTGAGCTGTTATTAATGAGCATGGCAAGTATGCTAATAATGACTGAATTCAGTCTTAAACTTCTTAGATCTGCTTATTCATTACTGGTTACTTTCTGGGTACTTTGCATTAGAGCAGCTGCTAAAAGGTTGCCTAATAAGCGTGGCAATTTGGCACTAGGCATCTTCAAGGAGTGATGCAAAAGGTTACAGCCTGAAATCCAATACATTTTTGTCTGATCTGTGTTAACTTTATAGGAGGTTTTTGACCTTTGTGTGGTATGATGGTTTTTGGTATGGGTGTATCTCTTAGGTCTTCAAAATGTTAAATTCTCCAATAGAGTAATGAAGTTCTTATTGACTTGATATTTGATAGCCGAAATCATCTTTAAGCTGTTTCTCTAAAATTGATATATATTCTTTGCATTCCTGCACATGGTTTCCCTTAATCATTTTTGCTTGTATCATTTTAACAGCTTACTATCGTGGAGCCATGGGCATCTTGCTGGTCTATGATGTCACTGATGAATCATCCTTCAACAGTAAATCCCTTGTTCTTTTGCTTTCACTTAATAGCTGATTTTACATTTTTGTTGTTTGACTTTACATTTTAACTTCTTTGTCTTAATGTTGCAAAATTTTGTTGGTTTCCTTTTAGTAATCTGTTAAATATTAAGGTTTTGCTTTGTTTCTTTTTGTTGTCCTGGCACTTCATTACTCTGTTAAATCTCTTACAGAAAGGCTTCTCCCCTTTTCAGATATTAGGAATTGGATTCGCAACATTGAACAGCATGCATCAGATAATGTTAACAAGATACTGGTGGGGAACAAGGCAGACATGGATGAAAGCAAGAGGGTATGCTGCTTGACATAAGATTTTCAGTATATGACATCTATGATCCTATCATCATTTAGATTGTTTTGCATTATGTCGTCAGAAGTTTAGCATGTTATCCAATTTGCTCTGCTAAGTATGCTGGTGGATCTGTGCATTTTTGCTGAGAAAGCAAAGATAACTTTTGCTCAGTACTCATTCCAATACAAATCTTTTGATTTCTGAAGTAGAGTAAGGAGGGGGTCAACTAATTAATTAAATTTAATGATACAAAACCACTAATTCCAGTACTCTACATTTTTTCTTCTTTTGAAGGCTGTGCCTACCTCCAAGGGACAAGCACTTGCTGATGAGTATGGAATCAAATTTTTTGAAACTGTAAGTAATGCTTGCTGATTGTGGTTGCTGTTTGAATTGGCGAGATATAAACTGAAATAAACTGTTCCATGCAGAGTGCAAAGACAAATCTCAATGTGGAGCAAGTTTTCTTTTCAATAGCAAGGGACATAAAGCAAAGACTTGCCGACACTGACTCAAGGGCTGAGGTATTCGAACTGCCCCACCTTGTCTGTAGGCTCTTACATTAGAAATCATAGTTATTTTGCAATTATTGAAAACTTTTTCTATGGTTGCAGCCCTCAACGATCAAGATTAATCAACCTGACCTGGCAGCTGGGGCTGGTCAATCTGCACAAAGATCAGCTTGCTGTGGTTCAACCTAATGAGATCAAATTAAATTCAACCTGAAGGAAGCACATATTGGATGTGAAACTTTCATCAAAAAAGGGGGAGAAAACAAAGGAAAAATGAAGAAACTAATTGTGGTGACTGGATGATGGGTGCTTGTTTGTGTTTTTCTTCTTGTCATTCTTTTTAATCTTGTTTTAGCGTGTGAAATGTAGTCTTTTCATAATTGGATAATTTTTCTTTATGGCAAAAAACAGTTGTATCATGTGGAGAACATACTCCTGTTGGAAGACAAACATCTGACTGCTTGCAACACAAGTTCATTTATTGATGTAGGAAAAGAAAAGGAAGTGGTTTCTCTTTTTGTTTTACTTGAAAAACTCTGTTGCCATTCCGTTCCTGCCATTCCAAGATACTTGCATGTATTAACCAATGATTTTCTCCACGATAAAACTCCTACTTTGTTCTCTTCTCCCTGACTCCCCTTTCCTTTTCTTTCTTATTTCTAAATGTTTGATTGGCTTCGCCAAATCAATATATACCTGCAAAGATGAATTCTAGTTTCAAACGAGGTGGTGACTGGAAAACTAAAAATCATGGTTACAAGTTCACTAATGGCTGCCCAATCAAAGATGTTGAGTGCCTTGTACCTTCACGGTAGTACAAGACTGCGAAGGTACTTAAAGAAGAAAATTTCATCAGACGTACATGCCCGGATAACACAGAAAGAAGAAGTACCATTGGGGAAAAGCTGATATGTTGAGTCGAGTAATGCCCTACATGTAATTATCTAAAAACATGAGCATATAAGCTCTCCTTGCATTCTTATTTACACTTCTTTGTCTACCAAACACCTCTTCTCAATGACCAAAAGCATACAATACATTGTTTTGAATCAGTTTAGCCTTAATATGAACAGAAAGCATCAGTTGCCCATCCTATGCCTACAGAGTAGGTAATTTACTAAAAACTCAACACATTTTTCTATACACATGATTCAAGAAAGAGATTGCTTCTCTATCTTACATTCTGACAAAGACGAATGTTCCAGACCTGTTTGGAACATTCGTCTTACAGGTTTAGTTCTTCCTTCCCATAAATACGCTGAAGCTCACGAGTTGCTGCTTGAAATGATTCTGAGAAGGTGGAAAATTAAAAGAGAATGAGTTTGTAACTGACCTTAAGGCAACCAAAGTACAGATCTGTCAAACCCACGCCATCACAACCCAAGGTAATAGAAAGCAAACAGGCAGCTTTGCAGCTAATCAAGTTTAATTACCTTTCCAAATGCGAAAGGACTTCTGATTAATTGGTGCACCAAACACGGTTTGAATTGTATCAAACAACAAGCTCTCAGGAGTGCTCCTCAATTCTTGTACTATCTGATAAATAGTCTTTCCATTCTCAAAGTAAATGTGATTGTTTGGATGTTTTGTTTTGCAACCAGCATGGCGCTCAAACTCATAAGCATTCAGCACCTAATGCACAATCATATAATTCTTTGATGAGAAACAGAGAAGTTTAGCAAGCAAATTTAGAAACCATGGGATGGCTTACCTTAGAAAAGTTACATGATTGACACCCGCAAAGATAGCCAGAACCTTTTATGACTCCACGAAGCTCCTTATTACATATAGGGATAAAACCATAAGGTAGAAAGCAATCACAACTAAAGAATACATGAGAAAAAGAACTGAGTTACCTCCCGTGACAAGGAAATGTACTTCACAGGTACACCATCTAGCATACCGGTCGATATCAAACTTCTGACATTTGAAGGGAAGCTGTTTGGAGCTTCTTTCTTTGATGATTTCAACTCTGGTTTAGTCCTTGAAGCAGATTCAGGTCTTAATTTAGGAGTCCGAGTAGTACTTGCAACTACAACAGCAGTTGATGCATCCAGCTGTTTTTCTGAAGCTCCTTCCGATGATGGATTGGAAGATGGAGTGTATGATGGCTCAAAGCTACTTAGAGGCCTCCCCACAGGAATAATCTCATGTTCTTCATGAAAGCCACCAAAAGAAAGAATATTGGCATCCTCCTTACCATAAGTGTCGCCCATTGATATAGGAATTTCATCACCCTTACCATAGGCAGGAGTTGCTGTTCTGATATGAGTATCACCCCTGTTGTAGGTATGACCCATTAGTGCAACATTGTCATACTCCTTGTCATAGCTATGCCCCATTGAAATGAAACTACTTTCATTTTCCCTGTCATAGGCCTCAATTGTAGTCATGTCACTGTTATTTTCCCTACTAAAACTATGTTCCTTTGGTGCATGCATACTGTTAGCAGAGTCTTTAACTTGATTGACCTTGACTTTTCTAATTCCACCATAATTAAAACATGTTTCAGGATCTTCCATGGTATGAGATATCGACGAACCAACAGAGGCATCTTCACCAAAATGGTCTTCAATTGCTTTTCGTCTTATGTTATCCACTTCAACAGGAGATATGTTCCTTTCAGTGAAATTTTCAGGCCTTTCAGAATCAGAGCCAAACAGCCGGTCAATAAATTGGCTTGGAACTGATTGAAAACTGGAAACATTTTCCCAAGGGGAAACATTTAAATTAGATATTCCAGAACTTGATTTGTTGTTTGGAGCTTGTATAGCTTGCTTCTTGCTGGGGAACAGCTGTGGTTCAGCATCAACAAACCAATTATGAGACCTCTTAGGTTCAATTCGGGACGGATTATCAAATGCTGCATCCCCATCGGATATATGCGCAGGACCCTTTGCCATCCAAAAACTTTTATTCTGAAAAGACTGCCAGAAACAATCACTCAGAAGTTGCTTGCTTGTAAAACTCCAGTGATCCATAAACCAACAAAACATTGGGAAGAAAACCCTTTGATTCTTTCACAGTAAAAGTTGTAATCTTAATCATTTTCAACAGTTATTCCCCACAGCGAACCCCACCAACTCAACCCTCCTCCCCCTAAAGAAAAAGAAAAAGGGACAAAGAAAGCTCTTTTTACATCCAATCTATTGCATTCCCCTGCCAAAGTACGACTTTGAAACCTTCCAAAACTTAGTCATAACTCATATGCAATATGCAACACTAAATGTACATTCTTTCAGAAGGGTGTTTATAGCTTACTAGTTTTATTCCAATTTGAGGAGGACACTTCCCTCAACTTCACTCCAGGTTGACAGTTCTCCTTTGTTTATATATACATTTCATTTTCGGCTGTCCAAAAATATAACTTAACTCAACTACATTTCATCACAATTTTCAAACAGAACATTCATTTCTGCATCAATAAAATCCTAGTGAGCAAAAACCAATCTAGCTCGCCAATAAACATAAACACTTTCCAGGTTCGAACACGGTAATCTTTATTACATGATACAGAAAATTAGAACAAGAAGAAAAAGTAAGCTAAAACTGTGCATTTCAATAAAAAAATCAAATAATTAGCAAATATAACCCAAAAGAAAAAAGAAAAACCACCCATTTTATTATCATAAAAGAACTTCAAAAAGTTATACCATTTCTTTCCAGTTTCCCTCTACTTCAATTGGAGACAGAGCACTTTTATCTTCTTCTTTAACTCTCAATCAAAGTATGCGAACTCTGCTTACATCATCCCAATTCAAAACTTCCCTGCAAATTTCATAAAAAAAAAGAGTAAAATCCCGTAAATTTCCCTAAAAAACTAACCTCCGTAAAATGGCTAAAAACAAAAACTTTATAAAACCGATGAAAAAGCAGAACCCTAAAAATGATTTCAAAGCAAAAATGTTCTTTTCCGTTCTTCAATTTCCACGATCCTTACCTTTCTTTATCACCGGAAAACCGAAGGAACCCGGTCGATCGCCGCTCATTTTTATGATGAATTTACCGGCGAGCAAAGCAAGAGAAAAACCAAAAAAAAAAGGAAAAAAAATAAAAGTAAAGAGAGAGCTAAGTTTGATATTGTGTGTGAGGAGCACCTGATCTTTGCTCCTGAAAGGAATATCGAAACGTAGTCTACAACTGCTTAATCACACGTCACGCTTACTTTCATCTTTAACGTACACGTGTGTTGTGAGTAACGGACCTTGACCGTCGATGGACTGTAACCAACTTCATCCAAGGGTGGGTTTTCGTCACTTTGGATTATCTTGGGTTTCGAATCTTGTACGGCCGGTGCTAAGGGTGGAGTTGAAACGTTCAACACGTGTCGAGTTTTGGATGGTTTAACTGTCTTAAAGGCAGTTTGCGTGGGCCAATCAGATGGTGACAGTTCTCCCGCAAGATTTTTGAAAGGCATTGATTAAGAATTCATTAGCGATGATTTATAATCTTCTGTGACAGTATTCACGAGGAACCGACGACGTGGCTGGCTCTCATTAAATTGGTAAGGAGAGTGTATCTAATTATCAAACAATTTCTCACAATCTAAATTTTGTGTCACACTTTCCCTTTTCCCCTCTAACAAGAAATAGCATATAAACTTGTACAATTTCTCTTAATAGGTATCAATACGATTTGTAATAAGATTCATTCATCAAGACGCTCTAGAATAATTATTAGGTCATAAAATTATATTTTTCGAGTTACTATTGACAATAAAAGAGTGCGAGAATGTTTGTTAAAATGTTATCTCGTTTTTGGTTTTGTTTTATTTCATTTAAAATGATATAATATGAAAGAATGTTACAAATGTTTAAAAGTAGTACACTAAAGGATGGTAGAATAACCTCATTTTGTGTTGATACATTCCTTAGAATGGAAAAGTTTTGAGATTACCACTCATGTTTTTATGATGAGTCCATGCCTCTAATGTTACAAAATATGTCTAGTTTAAGTTAAGACCAAGAGCATAAAACACAACTATGGTCCAAAATTAAGTTACAACCAAATCAAATTATATTGATATTCACAGATGAATATATGTTCTAGTAAAGTACTTTTAGGGATAAAACACTTTCGGATTAGGGAAAAAACATCTTTTGGATAAATATATACTTCTATTTTCTTTGTATGTTTCTGAAGACTTGAGCCCAAAGCCGAGTAAACAAATCCAATGCTGCTGCCTCATCAATTCATCTGCAAGATGGAAACAAACCAACTCAATTTCTTCACTTCTTTCAATGTTCATGAATCTTAGCGTTTTAGAGAGTGTTTTAAGCCAATTCAATGTTCTTTATTGGTAGGGGATGATATTCGATGTTCTTTCATGGTCGGGGATGAGAAAGTGTTTCTTCGTCAATCTTTTCAATTAATCTCAAGTAATAAATTTTATTTCTTTATTTTTTCTTCAGAAGTCTGCTTCTCATGGCAGGATTTTTTCCAATTCATTTAAAGCAATTAATTATTGAAACTTAAACAATGTTCTCGTGCATGGACCAGAAAAGATGTAGGATTTTAATAAGGAAAATCACTAGTAAAAGTGGAGGAGCAACTGAGTCTACAAGATGTTAAACTCCAACTAACTACTAAAAAGAATCAAGAAATTAAATCATCTAAGTCTATACCCTGTTCATAAGAACAAATGTCAAGAAAAAATGCCCATAAAAAATTTGTAAACATGAACCAGATTTTTTACAAGAACAACAACCAAAAGATCCTATATAAAACAATGAACAACAGGTGCCGGCGCCACCTTCCCTAGCTTCAACTCCAAATCACTTCCCCATGGCGTCAGGTTCAGATCCAGGCACAAATCACTTTCAGCGTCCCTCGACTTCTTCATCTCTGGCAACAAATCCCGAGTCACCAACCCTTCGTTTGAGGCAGCCCTATGTCTCCTCATGTGACCCCCAAGGGCTTGGCCCATGGCAAACTCCAGGCCACAGATTGAACATTCGTGGGTCTTTGGCTTCTTGGGTGAAGCAGGCATCTCCGAAAGGTTATCACCTCCTCCTAGCCTCGGCTTCTTGTGGCTAGCCCTGTGCCCTCCGAGTGCTTGGAAAGATGAGAATCTTTTGCTGCAAGTCTTGCATGCGAAGACACGACCCTGGAAATGCTTCGACGGGTCGGTTTGGCCAACCTTGGATAGCAACATCAAGCAGTTTGCCATGTCCATGGCCTCAATTTCTCTGCCTCTCTTCATGGTCATGTTTTTACAAAAAAAAATAGTCCGAAACTTTGGGGAAACCCTGAAATGTGGAAACTTACGCTTAAGGTTTTTGCTGCTGAAAATCTGAATGGAAAACTTTGGATGGCAGGAATGAGAGCTTGGGAGTTATATTTATAGGTAGGCAGCTGGCGAGAGTGTGCTAAGCTGGGAAGGTCGACATTTCAGATTTGTCAATGATTCTTGCGGGTTAAGAAAGTAAAGAGTGTTGGGTACTGTTGCAATTACGATGGAAGTTTCATGGGTATATATGGAAACGTAAGCCGCCAATCAGTACGTTTGCGTCACCGCGTAGCGGAGCATGTTAAGAAAGTCCCTACCAGGACTCTTCCTAATTCTCTGACAAATTCTAGACACTTGTACACTGTTCTCAGTGTTGTTGTTATTCCCCGCCACAGCTTTCGTGCGTGGTCATCACGTTCCATGCTTTTCCCCGAATATCACAATTTTCTTCATTACTTGTTCCTTAAGTCAATAGTATTTGTTTGTGTTCGATTTGGATTTTTCCATTCAATATTGGCAGAAAAATTGGGAAGTTAAAACTATTAAATTTATTACACGATTACATTTCTAGCATCTTAACTTTGGCACTGAAATCAGTGGAAGGTTGCATATTTGGGCATAAGCATTTTCAAGGAAATAGAATTCCTGAATCCTGATGTCATTTGTCGCTACGCTTCTCTCATGGCGCGTGGGGGTGTTGAACCGACTCATGTGAGTTTTAAAAAAGGCCACACCACGGCAAAGAACTAGCTACAGGTAAAACCGAAATCAACTGTAACAGGGAACAACATAAAATGGAGACAGAGAAAACGTGGGAAGAAAGTAGTTGTAGTACAATGAAGTATGTCTTATTTAGTAAAAAATTCAACGCGGTCTTCAATTTAGCTCAAGGATGACTTTCCTAGTTTCACACCTTTCCTACTGACTCACATCCACTTTCCTAGCTATTACCTGCCTTTTTAACGTGTGTCCTTTTCATTTTACTGGAAATAAAGTTCTTTGTTATTTCACAGTAAAGAGTAGTAGCATCATATTCCTAGAAGATTTCCGTGGTGTATTCTCGTTAACAAACATTGCAATTTCCGAGTGGAAATTTGATGTTTGCAGAATCTAAGTGCGTCCACATTTGCTTTTAGAGGAATTTTGTATGTATTTTTCTTAAGAAGAGTGTTAATTGCTCAAACAGCATTTAGTAGTCAATGACTTACCATTGCAATTGTGTTTAATTATAATTTTTAAATGGTAATCGCCATATCACGATGTCAAATTAAATCAACTATGGAATGCAATAAATTTTATTTTAAGTCTTTTTTTTCCATATTCTTTCTCCATTTCTTTGTCCACATGTTTAAAAGAGAGGGCTCCTACACGCTTTGTACAGGGAGTAATGCAATTATTAAGTTAATACTATTATTAAAGAAAACAGCGTCGTTCTATGTTTTCCAATTGCCTTTTCTTCTTTTTTTTTTAATAGCAAATGATCATAAAAACAAAGCCAGTTAAGGCAATACAAAGAAACTGTCAAAGACAATTCAAAAGATTGACTTACAGGAAAGCCACAACAATAGAAAGAGAAAAATTTCAACATAAATCCAAATATTCACGAACTCAACAAAGTGAACCAATGAGATGAATAAAATAAAGATTAAGCACCTTCGTTTTCTAAAACAGCACAAAGGATTAGAACAAAGTCAAAAAACGATTGAACCTGATAATCTCAGCTTTTGCAAGCCCGTCAGTTGAAGTGTTTGCCTGTCTGTTAATGTGAGTGAAGGTAAGATCCTTGGAGCTTGTTTTGAACGCTTCAATGCAGTTGGATAAAAACTTCATGCGCCACATAGCAATTGCCTTTCCTTAACGGCAAACAATTAAAAATACATAACAAGAGCATGAAACTTGCCGCTGAAAAACACATAGCAATTGCAAATTCAGTCAAAAGAAATCAAAATATTTTATTAATAAAAAATTAAATAGGTAAAGATTTTCCTCAACTGTACGGATGATAAAATTTCCACTCAACTACTTCTTTGGGATCAGTTGAATACAAAGTAGCCGTAGTTATTTGAACAAATATTTATTTGATTTTGGAAGCTTCGATTTGAATAATAATAATAATCTCAATAGGTAGAATTTTCTTGCCATACTTCTGGGTTTCAAACTACATTATCTAAAAGACAAATAAGACCAAATTTCAGAAGCTTCTTCCTCTAGAATCTTGTCCCATAGTCATAAACATTGATTTTTCAATTATCTTTTTCCACTCATCAAAGAATCTTTTAATCAAAACTACAAAAGAATAATCATGTTGTTTAATAAGACCAAATCTTTTTTTCTTAATTTTTGTTGTTTCTGTCACGTTTGAGTTTTTATATATTCTCCATGTTGTTTTTAGGCCTTTTTCTTTTAATTTAAATTTAGACTGTTTGAGTTTGAACATACTGATTAAAACTCAATAATTCAGATTTGAAGAATAATAAATATCAAGAAGATTCGAGGATATGAATCATTTATAGTTTCAATAAAATATTTTCTTTCTTTACTAGCCTGGTTTGCTAGGGGATCCAATGCTCTGGCTTGCTTCCCAGGTTCAGTGTTTAATAAAATATTACGTTTTCCATCTCATTTTATCTTTTTTGTTAATTTTTGTATAAAATAAATTCAATATTGATCATTATTTTTTAATAAAAATTTTAAAAACAAGCTTTGTAATTTTTGAATTTCAAATTTTTCAAAACATACTTTTTAGATTTTAATTTTATATAATGTTTTAAAAATTAATAGTCAAAATTAAATTCATTTGATGAAAAAAATGAATAAAGGACAAACAAATTAAGATAAAATTTTTATTTTGATTTATTATTTTAAAATTTATAAATGTTCAAAAATTTTTATATAAAAAAATTAAAAATCTAAAACAAAAGAACTTCATTTTAAAGTATTTAAAAAAAAGGATTAAAGAAAAAAAAGAAACCGAAGAGTACTGTGTCTTTGTCATCTGTTGTGAAGCGTATGCGGCGTGTTTCTCCCTGCAATATTTGACGGTTCTCATTTATGTATAATTAGATTATGGTCCGTGTGTGGCATTCGAAACTCATTTTTTTAAATATTATTTTATGACTTTTACATAAAAATTTCCTTTTACTTATATAATAAAAGTCAGACGAAAAAGTAATAACTAACATCGTATGTAACCAAATGAATCCGAAGACCTTTCCTAATCCACGTGCGTGCATAGCGATCTATTCAAAACAATTATTCTTTAATTTTTTGTTTATTAATTATATTCATCTTTTGGTGAAGTAGTCAAAGATTTTGAAAATTAGTCGATACAGGTTCAGGGTCAGGTTCAGGCTGCCTTTACTCAGGGATGTATTTATCTGCTTTCTCTACGCAATAATGACGGAAAAATGGGAAAAAAAAACCAATAATAATTAAAAAGAACATGTAGAGAAGAGAAGAGAAGAACTTTCAATTTTCCCGTAACTGACAGTTGTTGTTGTTGTAGACCAGGGCGCAGGCAGCGTTGCGTTTACGGTTTTTCTTTTTTTTTTTTTGCGGTCCAGTCTGGCTGTTGTCACTGGAAAAGTACCAAAGTTGGAAACCATCCATTATTTCCTTTACAACGAACAAAACCACACTTTTGCGCTTCCAAGCTGTTGACATTATCCATCCTTCCATGATTCTTTCAACGTTTGAAATTTGTTTTTAAATATTAAAGAATAAATAAGCTATTAAAACTATTTCCATCTTGTGAGTAGTAACCTTCTACTTATTATTACTATAATTATGTTGCGTTAATATTCGCTTATTATTTTTTAGTTAGCATAATAATTAAAAATTTTCTTAAATTATATATAAAATTTTAAATAAATTTTCATTTTTTAATTACATATAATTAAGTTTATGTATTTTACTAATAGTTGCTAATCAACACGTCATTTATTTTTTTTATATCACGTGATTCGTGATATATTGATATATTATAATAAATTATAATATGACATGTTGACGTTATCATGTGACAGTTCACTCTTTACGTTATTATTGTATTAATGTTATGAGATATAAAAAATGACAGTAATATTTTAATTAATAATAATTAATTAATAGTTAATTATAATTTTTTTTGATATAAAATAAAAATATAAGAATTTAATTAAATTAAATAAAAAATAAAAATTTATTTAAAATTTTTAAATAGTTTAAAAAAATTTTAAAATATTATATCTTTTAATTATATATGACTTTTTTCAATACAAGACAAAAATTATAAAATAAATATAATGTTATTCAAAATTAAAAATTCGAGATTTGAAAATCTACTAACTTAAAAATACATTTCTATCTACTTATATCTCTCATGGATGACCTACCTAAGTATGTCATGCGACCATCAGCTATGGTGTCAAACGCATTCCTTTAGATTTATTTAATTAATTTATTGTTTTTTAAAATGTAATAATTGTATATAATAATTTATTAGATTGATGCGAATTTTATTTTTATAATATGTAATTTAGTAGAAAAGTTATGAACTTATATTTTTCACTAGAATTAAAAAAGAAGAAAAAAAAACAGATTTTAACTAGTGTTTTCTTCGAGGTAAAAAGCATAGGGAGTAACTTTCGGAATCTTCAGAAGCCATTGACGTAACTGAGCTGCTGCTCTATAGCTCCGCCGCAAAAGGAGCATGAATAACCCGACCCGATCAATTCCCTTCAAACGGGACCCGTTTCACTGACCGGTGACCACAGCGTCCGATACCACACCGGAAAAAGAAAAAGAAAAAACTTCAAACATTTCCGAACAATGAAGTGCAAATCGTCACCGTCGATGAAGAATCCACCTCCGGCAGGCGAAGAACGAGAAGCCCACGATCCGAGTAAAACGCAGCTGCAGATTGTGGACACCAGGCCCACCTCATCCATGATCAGATCATCTGTCGAGTTGCCACGTGGTTGGGTCGTCGAGCAACGGCCACGTGTTAACTCTGCAGCCCGTCCCGGCCGAGTTGACTGGGTTGCTTACTCCTCCTCCTCTTTTTCTTTTACGTTCTCATTTTTGTATTTACAATTTGTTCTTCTTTTCTGGGATTGTTTTTCATTTAGTTAATGAACTGCATCTGCATTCTGCATGCATGCATTTGTTTTGAGGTATTTATCTGAGAGGCTTCAGTTTGGAGGTTGATCTTTGCGTTTCTAATTAATTGATTTGGATGAGGATTTATGGAATCCAAGGAATCTTTGAGCTGTAATCCATTTTCCCATCATGGCCGGAAAATTTTAATATTATCTTCTAATTTGCGAATCCTAGTCTCCATAATTTATAAATAAGGGAATGTTTAGATGTAGTTTCCGTATTTAAATTGGTCACTGATCCATTTTTGAGGCCTTGGGCCTTAGGGGGTGGGGGAGGGAGGGAGAGATGTCACTGCTCTGTTTAGAACATTCTGAAAGTTCATAATTATAATGTGGGATAATTGTGTTTGGAAGTTCATGCATTGAAGTTTGTTAGAAGACAGAATTTTGAGAACTTTCCATCTTATTTTCTGCAGTATTACTGTGAAGCTGGGTCTGGACGGCAGTTTCGTTCCCTCACAGCTGCTCAGGAGTACCTATGTGGAGACATGGAATATACTCGTAGACCACCAAGAGTGAAACCTGGCAATGAAAATTCTGTGAGTTCTATAACTGTTGAATGGATTTTCATGTTTTTATTGCCATGAGGATTAGTTGTATTCTTGCTTATTTTGATCTCACCAACTGTGCTGGTACTCTTTGCATAAGCAAATTGTGCCCCACGTATTCAGGAGTGCTTCGCCGTTCATGCTGCGTCATGATTGGATTTTTGAGGAAAAGCCCCGTACCAATGTTAGATATGCTGGAGTGATTGACAGGGTACTCTTGCATGCTTAATTTTTATTTGAAGTTTGTAGGCTTCTTTTCTTTTTACTCCTTGACCTTGTGTGCACCCAACTTTGCGAATTGCAACCAAAATAAGATATACAGGTACTCCCAAATGATCCCATTCTTGATGGTTTTGTTTCAGTGTGCATTCAGTTCTTGCTTTTTGTCAATCAGAAGTCTTTTCTTTTCCTTTTAATTTGACGGCTTCATATAATGAACTTGTATACACTAGCAAAGAGCCGAAGAAATACACTCATCATTCTACCTTTAACTGAGTTGAGAAAAGAACAACTGATACCAGGCTTACTTGTCTAGAAGTACTTTCATGGAATTTCCTTTTGAAACTCAGAATATTAGAAATGGTAATTTGTCTGCAGTATTACATTGAGCCTGGGACTGGACAGCGATTTCGTTCCATGAGATCTGTTGAGAGATACCTTTCAGAGATGGAAGCAAGTGGAGCTGCATCCGAGGTACTTAAAGGCAGGCGTGCCATTTGTAGTGTTAAACTATTAAGTTTTGTTACAGTTGAATTCAGTGTTATAATTTATGTTACTGCCCTTACAGATTTCTGGTCATAGGAAATACATTTCTGATGGGGACGTTTCCCTACAAAATTGTTTTGAAATACCCAGAAGATGCCAAAAGAATAACTACACCTGGGGTATTGCAAAAACGTATTACAATGAGTTAGAGAAATGACCTGAAGATTAAGAATCTCAAGAGAATTGTTGACAGTCTCCAGTCGTGCATTTTTCTGTTTTCAGCCATCAAGGCCACCTGGTTCTCGGAAGAAATTAAAATCTGCTGTAGAGGTTGATCCAATGCTTGATTTTACCAGCCCCACAGCAAAAGTAAAGTGGGTTCTTGGTGGATCTGGTGGAAGTCCATGGAACCCATTTATGGGTGAATCAGTGGTTCCAGAATTTGTACAGCAAACATGGTCCGACACATTTATATTATTCATGAAGGACAAGTTTTGTCGTGTGTAGCTTTGCAGGTATTTTTGCTCTACTCTTAGCAAAACCCAATTTATATTCTGTAACGTGCCTTCGATAATTTTTCCTCGCTAATTGCAGTAACTGTCTCTTAAATTTGACTGAAAAAATAAATGACCATCATGATGGTTAGCTTCCAGTTGCTTTTAACAGGGCCGGCCCTTGGGTGAAGCCACCAAGCAAGGGCTTTAGGCCCTCAATTTGGAGAGAGTTTATAATTTTATAATATAATTTATTATATTAAAAATATAAAAATAATTAATAATTAATAAAATTATTTATTTTTTTACTTTTTAATTATGTGTTTAATAAATTTTAATTTTTTTATTTTTTAATTTTTAAAATATTATATTACTTTCAATCAACTAACAGTCATATATATTTAATTATCTCCAATAACTATTTTTTTCTTACTTATTTTTTCTATTTTCAATCTAACATATTTAATGATTTCTAACAACTATTTTTTTTATATATAAAATCAATTATTTCTTTTTCAATGTATAATATCTACTTTTTGAATTCTACTTTTCTCATTTGTTTTTTCTTCCTTCTTCTTTTAACTTCAATTTTCCTCCAAATAATACACAATAAATTTGTTATGTTATTATCTTTATAAAACCGTGAGCCTCATTTGTATTTTGTAATAAGCATTCAACAATTAAGTACTATTGTTTTAATATTTACAGACTTTTTTACTTTAATTTAGAATTTATATTATATTATTATATTATCTTTATTTCATGTGATAATTATTTATTTGAATCAAAAATTTTAATTGTTGATTTTGTATTAGTCATTCTAAAAATATAAAAATTTTACATCTAAAAAAATAAAATTTTAATAATTTTTTTAATTTTAATAAAAAATTTTTTTTTTGAATATTTCGTTTTAAACCTTTAAACTTACTGAGTCACCTCGGCTTTTAAGATGCTAAGAGTTTGGCAAGTGATGGTTCTATCTGATTTCTAAACTTCTTGTTACCAGATGCAGGAATTATAAGTTGGTTGGCCTTTCATTGAATCATAGTCAAACAATTTCACTATCACGATTGACTGAATGCTCATTGAGCTCTTGCTGTTCCTCGGTTCTGCAGGTGGTAACAAATGATAGTGGAGAAATCCTAGTTACAGAATGTAGAGCGGAATGTTGGCATGAGCTTCTGGTGATGCTAGGTCTACC